>NW_026854531.1:0-68935 GCF_026571515.1 Ruditapes philippinarum
ATTATTTGTTTATTAACTGATAGATGAGATGCATGTCATTCAGTTTTATATTAACAGTTGTCTGTTACATATTACCATCGCTTAGCGATAATGGATAACATAACTTTAAAAAAAAAAAAAACCTTTTTATTTATTGCTGAATAGTTAATATATTTGTTCAAACGCTTTTTGTTTTTCAGACATGGGTATTTGCCAACGGCAGATATTACATCTCCAAGTCAGTACCATGTCAGTATCTGGACAGGATTTTATGTCAGCACAGTTATTCATTCTCCCATACTGTTTTATCTTCTTGGAGGACTCTGTATTCTATACGTTCGAGGATTTGGCTATAATTCGTACGGCGTCAAAGCGAGCATTCTGATTTTGGACGTTTCTTACACAAAATAATACATCAACTATTTTGCATGTAAAACTGTGCAATAAAAATTTTCGTGTACTTTTTGACTATTTTATCGTGCAAAAACGAAGCACTTGTTTTTGTCCTGATATATTTTTGCTTTGGGTTGCTTTTAATTGTTTCGATTAAATCTTTACCCATTGGGGTTGGGTGACAAGTTGCGACTGGTTCCAAGCATTTGTAAATTTGCTACTGGGGCTTGTTGTAATTTGGATGTATAAACAAAGTTTCTAGCTTGGAAGTCGGGGATGATATGTCGTATGAGTTAAGTGATATTGAAATACGACAATCATTGACTGGAAAAAAGAAAATGTCATCTATAGTAACGTAAACTCTATGATCTTGATGACATTAGCGTATTTTCGGTATTTTAGTGGACATATAAAAGAAAACTGAAACAATTTGTCAATAAAAATGGGGTTTCCAGTCTATAATTCACAACTGCTTTCAGTGAAGCGACACTTTTCTGTTCACTGTGTTTGCAAAAATGTAGGAGGAAAATGATTCAGGTTCAATGATATATGTTATCTTTAAAATTTATTTAAAATTAATTTATGAATTATTAGAGTTTTAAGATAATAACAAAATCATGATGTCAAAGATTTATTCAGAATAATTATTATTAGATGCAGAACTGTTTTGAATAAAAAAAAAACAACACAAACATTTGTTAGACATAAAGTTAAACATTTTTGGTAATGATAACTCATATTAGTATTTCGTTTATTTGTGTTATTTCTACAATTCCTTTCATTGTTTATAAAGGCTTCTGTCAGTCATTCATGAATTCTTAAACGCAATAGTGTGTAACACTGGCTTGAAACAAGACGAGATCTTAACGTTTTCATCACACATTATCTCGTTTTACTCTTGAAGTAAGATATGTTATACATGTATATTGGCATTTTGGACAAGGAAAATAAAAAATAAATGTAAACAGTTTTCCTTGTCTTATAGACATAACAGGGGAAAGTAATTATTATAAAAAAAACTATATCTTTGAAATATTGAAAAGAAATTTTCTTGTCAGGAATAACAAAATTTAGATAAGATGCATGCCAATAAATAATTCAAAGGCAAAGTTCTATGACAGAACACTTTATTCTCCACAACAACATCTTTCATTAAATGATATAATTGCACTGGCAGGTTTTTTTTTTCGATTTCAATTTTTAGCAACTCATGTGTTGTCTTTGAATTGACCATGACGCCAATATGTTAAAGTTAGGTTTCGATTGATCACCTTTACTCAAAATATATTATTTAGATTAACTTGGTAGTACAAAATAAAAAATGGAAGCATCTTCACAATTAGACAGTCGCCTGTGTTAAAAACTGCTTATTTATTGCTTGGACATTTTTTAGATGTCTATGTTAAACTAAAGGAGATCAGTCACAATAACGGTAACTAATACCATTTTAGGTAAAGCATGAAGAGTAAGTTTTTCTTTTATATTAATTTGATAGCATAACAGTATAAACTTTGTAACTTAGACACAATTCTTAAAATTTGAAACAAGCATAATAAATTTACGCATGTTATAAGACTTTATAAAATAGTTATTACATATTAATATTTTTGTCAATATTTGTTTATCTTGCATCAAATGATTCTTTAATTTTGTTTTGACTCGTTCAAATTTGTACATGAATAAATAGTAACAAACCACCATTTCAAGCTTAGATGAAAGTTATATTAAAATTATTGTTTATCATTGCATTAAATTACATACATAAAATTACATATACACTTATACGGTATTTGAAAACCCCGTTATTCTTAAAGTGTAAGTCAATGTATTTATATGACACATATCACATACAAATCAGGGAGAAAAAAGATAAACACTTCAGATTGAGTATGCTATACACAAACATTTTGTCAGTGAGCGAGTAAAGACTTTCACAGCAATGTGTTTTATAAAATTTTCTGTCAGGAAGTAGATCGTTTAAAACTTGAATTAATGTATCACTTTTATTTTATTATATTTAAGGAACACATTTGATATGGAAAAAATGCAAATGAAATTGCTTATTTTATTTTACAGATTAGAGAAGAATGGAGAAAAGTGATTGATTTAATATTAAAAAAATCAATAAGACATTGATATAAAACGGCGTCAAATAAGGAGTTACCATAAAATACGGATAAAAAATGGTTGTGTAGACAAGTGATGCATCGGAACAAACGCAAACATTTTGAATGCGCAATGAAAACATCAGACATAAACATTTAAGCATTGAATTTGCTAAAGTGATATTGGTATTCTCAATTTATCATGTTTCAACTATCGTTTTATTTTTGTTTTATCTTTGTTTTACTTTGATTTTTATTTTTGTGTATGATTTTCGATAATCAGTTAGAAAAATAGACATGAGATAAGAATTCTCCAAAAATAATCGTATTTGTTTGTATTATATTCCATGAATGTTCCTTTGTTTCAGTTACAATGTATGAAATTTTATGATAAAAAATAAAACTTTAAGCCCTTTATATGCATACATATTATTGCTAGTTAAATGTTTTTTGTTTGTGTTTTTTTTTTTTTTTTTTTTTTCAAAAAAAAAAAAAAAAGAAACAACAACAATAAATAGAACAACAACAGGGAAAAATGATCCAAAAGAAACATATCATTGAAATTCAATATACTTATGAATATAAATTGTACTATACATATATTTATATAACAAAGCAACCTCGTTTACCATGGCCGAACATGTTTGAGATACTTTTGTTTATTTTTTTATGAAAAAAAAAGTTTCATTTTCAGTTATGTATTCATATTGTCTATTTTGTTTGTATTTATTTAAGTTTAACTGAACTAATAATAATTATCATAAGGTAAGCAAGTTATATTATAATACTATTTTTAAAAACGCATTTATTGTTTTTATGATATGCCTAAAGATGATGTAGAACTTCTCACAAATTGTGTAACTAATCCACACAATGTTTAATTTGTATTATTTCCGCGTTATGCGGTTGGACTATTAGTGTTTCAGTGTATTTACTGACTACTAGCAAAATGATTAATGTGGAATCGACTGTCAGTAAAATGGACATTATTTTACAACTATGGTTTGAACGATAGCTTCTAAGATTTACAACTTCTTTGAGTAAAGATATTTTAGAACATTGAAATTGCACTTTTGGAACAACACTTTTCCTGAGAGAGCAGGCATTTCACCATTTTTACTTTCCCTAAATTAATATAGGAGTAGATTCTTAACAAAGATTATGTTTAATCATTTTGTTTTTCAAGCACATATATACATGGTAAAGTGAAATAAATCCAAATTCTCTCTCTCTCTCTCTCTCTCTCCAACTTTTCTTACTTCTCTCCCCTTAAATCTAGAATCTGCGGTTTATATAGAAAAACCCAATAAGGTTGACCTTAAATATTACATAAGAATAGTACCAGATATTTCTAAAGTATACTATTAGATAAGAGACCTAAAGAATCATTTGACGCATAAATGCTAATTACTTTCTTAGATAAATAAACCGTCAGAAAGGGTAACCTATAAATGCAATAAAATGAATACACACAGTAGTGGCACTGATAGATGTTTAAGACGTGACTGATTTAACGAGAACTTTGGGGCGAGGCTTACTATTAACCTAGTAAACAATAAATGATATCTTGTATAACTATTATTAAGAGTTTTTACCCCTTCCATATACTTAAACAAACGATTATTTGACTTGGAAGTATTGTTTAGAAAGACAAATACTAATAGACCTTTTAATTACTATATCAGATATTGCTATTATTAATAAACTAAAACAAAAGTTTAGAATGAAATACAAAATATGAAATAAAAATGCATCACAATAGCAAACAGTTATATGTTATTTGCCCCAAAAACTTGGATATTATTTCAAAAGAATTAGCAGATGAAGATGTGCCAATATATAACCATTCATTTGGTTGAATGAGTTTTGTATTCTCTCTGAACCGGGTTATATAGTTAAGCTATTTACTCAGCATTGAAATAATATATTTATTTGACAGCAATCAATCACATCATTGCATATATAAATGATAATGATATACCGCATTTTATTACATTTTTACCATTTGATGTTTTTATCACTTTTCAATTACCCAATATTACATCACTGAATTAAATATATTTTTTATTATTCATATATCTATTTAATTCTTTATTTATCAACTTATGTTTTCATCCCTTTATTGATTTATTTGTTAATTTGATCAGTTCTTAAGAAAACTAAAAGTAAAATCTTCCTATCATTAAATGCTGTACGAGTAAAGTACTTTTCATTTTGTTAACGTTAGAAAGCAAAGATGCTTATATTTCACCTATTTGCCATTTCAAACAACTTTTCTATGCCCATACTGAAGTAATGGGTAATTTGGGAACACATCCCGATATATGTAACAGATATATTATATTGATTAAGCACAATTTTTTATCTGATATTTTCATTGAGACTTCTAGGCATATAAGTTAAATGAGAAAAATAGTATATGTCAGTTACTTTTAGTATAAATTTATACTAAAAATAATTGATATTAACTTATTTTTCTCATTTTAATATCACCCGGGCCAATAATCATAACATATTTTTTGAAAAAAAAAATGAGAAAAATCAGTTCAAGTCACTTATTAATATATATATATGAACTGTGAAGTTTATTATTATTATTATTAATTATTATTATTATTATTATTATTATTATTATTTCTATTGTTGTTATTATTATTATTCAGTCTTTACTATAAATATTATATTTTGCATTAGTTTTTTAAGTTGATTACTAATGTAAATAAATATAATGCTTATTTTGTAGGTAATGGATATGTTTTTTTATATATAGATAGTTGGTAAAAATGGATTAGTTGGCAATAAAACGTTACCATTAGCTTATTAATTATTATATTAATATCAGTTGTAGGTAACTTTTAAACATTTTTATTTTTGTTGTTTATTTACAACATGATGTATGATGAAAAACGTTAAATAAAGAAACTAATTGTCACAAAAAAAACAACAACAAAAAACAAATGTTTGCGTTATTTTTTGACCCTCCATTTTGTCATTGATCATATCATCTTCATATAAACGGGGGTAAAACCATATAATTATCACGAACACATTTTCATCTACACAAATAACAATTATAAGGAAAGATCATACTAACGCATGCGGAATATGGAGAAAAAAGATCATGTTTATTCATTTCGTTAAACAGTATTATACCATTTGCGATTCCGGAGAATGAACTGCAAAAAAGACAGTAATAAACAAGATCGACAAGGAAAGGCGGCGTTCAATGAACGAAACTCCCTTACGACCCAGCAACAAGACCCGTTTTAAAGTATGAACAATATTCTTCTATGCATATTTATCAAATAACTCCGAACAACGATTTACAAAATTATCCTTAAAAAATAACCACCTATAAAAAGATAGTGGAATATTATCCGCAGAAGGGACAGATACAATGCGTTTCGTCTGAGGTTTAAAAGATAGGGGAATTATCCCTTATATCTTTCTAGACTCACTATGTATCTCTCTCTGCATGTAAATTTGTTCCTGAAAAAGTGCCTCAAGGTCGACCCCCGAAAAAGGACTTCTGGAATTTCTTTTTTTCATTCTGGAACGCATTAAAGAGATAATATGTCAGATTTAAAAAAAATGAAATTGTCTGCGCGATAATCAGTGGTACAAATATTTGTACGATACGTGTTATATGCGTAAGCTATTAATTCTGATAAATTGCAGACTCATGTTGAAATTGAAAAGAAACGGAGAACAAAATGAACATTGTTCACGGCTACTCTTTCTTGAGAGGACTGTATAGAACTTTTCTTTATGATTGAAGGTTATTTCAATGAGGATATATTGAATTTTAGAAAATTAGTATTGTGTATATCTTCTTTCTCGTCGTTTTAGAAATATAAAGTCCGTTTACTTCTGATACTTTTGATATTTTTAGAAGTTGGTTTCATAATAAGGTTCTTATATCGCAGTCATATGCCCACATCGTCGGATGCTCTAATTGTTAGTAAACGTATTACAAGTACCATTAACCATGGTTAATGTTCATTACTGCTCGTGACAGGCCGATGCTAAGGGCATAGACAGTAGCTTAACTACTGTCAATGAAACTGAATCTGCAACATTTTCAAGTATGCCTTTTTTATCATTTTGGTGTTATGTATATTACCATTTTCTGGTGTCAAGTCCTCTAAATTGATTTTTGATAGAGAAGTTTTTTTACTTTAAGTTGCAGTTCGAAATATCTTGAAAACAATGATCCCTCGGAAGCATTAAGAACAGTAAAATGACATGAAAATTGCAGACTTGGTTTGATTGAGTCTGTAAATGAGAGATAATGAAAAAGTGCAACATCCCTCACGCCACCTATCACCGAATTGAGCGGTACTCGATTTACAACACTTAAAAGTGCTTGACTCAATTATCCCGAAGGACCAGAAATATTACAACACTGAAGTGAAGTACGGGGCATTTTTATGGGTGCCAGACAACACTTGACAACTGCTGTTGATGTATAAATATCTGGAAAAATGATCCCACGGAGGCATTAAAAACAGCAAAATAACATGAAAATTGCAGACTTGTTTTCATTGAGTCTGAACATGAGGGAAACGACCCTCACGTCCCCTGAAAGACGATTTATATCCCCAAATGAACACATATGTAAGGGCATACTATAGCAGATGATTTATGATTTAACGACGCTTTGTTGTAAGAACGTGACTTTCATTTACCAAAATAGTATAAAATTCACACTGTGAATGAATGAATTGAATAGGATACCCTCTTTGTAAGTACATATTGACTGAATAAAATGCGTAAAAAGTATCTGAAATGAAGAATTGATTTGAAATCTAACATATTTATTTATTTAGTTAGTTAGTGAGTAAGTTTTAAGTCGGTCGCGTAGTAACACTTAGTTTGTTGTTTCGGTGTTCATTTCTATTTCATACCATAATTATATGTGTTTTTATGAAATAAAAAAGTGATTTACTAGTTTTACATGTACTCTGCATACAGCTCTAAACAAATATAGCTCCCCGGAGAGATTATGATGATGATATGGTGATCATAGTGGTGGTGGTGATGATATTGATAATGATAAACGTGATGATGTCTGTACGAAGATGATAATGCTGTCATTATAGTGATGATAACAGCGCAGCATAGCAGTCTGCTATAAAAAAAAAACTTACTATTGCTTGGTAAAACATTAAATTTATTTTAATATCTAATGATACATTTCTATGTTCATACATGTACCATTCAAATCATTAGCTAATATATGTGAATTATATTACAGCAAATACGAGTCATAGAAAAGAAATGAAATCATAAACTTCGAGATTTTAATGAATTACTGTTGGTAACCATTGAGCATATAAATACATAGCAGTTAGACTCCTATTTCTACATTTTTATTGTTAAGATACCATAGTTAAATAAAAACAAGATCAAAATTTCTTTAATAAAATCGTTTAATTGGGCTGACCTCGACTAAAAATTAAATGAATAAATAAATAAATAGATATTTTAAATATTTCTTTAAATCACTCTATGTTTAAATTATAACAAAACTATTTATTTAAACGACAATGTTTGCAAAACAAGGCTATATATTAAGTATTGTGTATTTTAAATATATAAGATTGTGACAAAGTAATATAAAGAAAATCAAATATTTACACGATTAATATATTTGATCAAATGAAGTATTAAATTATGTTCAATCATTACATGTCGGACAGCAAGCTTGACACGTTAAATCAAGTTATAGCATGCCAGGATATTAACAAAATCAATTTATTTAAATCAATTTATTTGATAATACACCATTTGAATGATTTTAACAAGCCAAATAGAAACATGATATTCATCTTTTTTGTTATTCATTCATACGTAATATCTATAAATAGACCATTTGATATTGTATTGCATTAAGGTATGAGTTGTTAAAGTTTTATTTAACCGAAGCTTTGAAACTTTTATGCAAACAACTATTTAAATTCAATCAAGGGAGAAATTTATTGAACTACATTCTATAGGAGAATATAGTTATAAGTTTGATTTGATCAAATGCACTACTGAGATTTCATTTAAACATTTGAATTGAAAACATTTTAAAGATGAACTTTGTGCATAAACTCGATACCTTTTGATTCAAAACAATGTATTTGGATTAAAGAAGATACTTTACCGTAAGTAATACATTTAATTCAAACGTTTAAATTATAACGTATTTCATCTTTTTCTGTATAAGTTGACTGATGTAGTTATTTATTTGTACTGTACTTTCACATTTTTTGCTCAGGCATACTTTTATTCATTGAATAACAGATGCCATGTTTTTGTGGGGTTTTCTGTTTTGAGATAGTCAAATACAGTGGTCCGGTTTCTTTCGGTAACCGAAGAAAGACATATCGAAACACACCATTTTAGCCTCAGTGTTAATAAACTGAGTAAAGAAGAGGAATGTCTTTAACTATTTTATGAAGGATCTTGATGTGTTCTAAAGGATGCCAAAGTCAAAGAATTGGTCAAATCCTGCATGCGTGAAAAGACTTTTGGTTCAAACCTAGCAATGAAATTTAATACTGGAAATATACTTTTTGACTTACGAATATCACAAAACACAACCACAAGATTTGTTACCATTACACGCTAGCAGACAATATATAACAAACGACAGCCGAAAAATTACAGAGATCAGAAGGCGTATAAACAATAGAGGTTTTTATCAATTGGTTCAACAGCACGTTATGTCGAAACTGTATTTATATAATTTATATAGTTTTATATATATTTTCCATGGATAAAAGGAGGGTATCTTTTTTATTCCGAAAAACATCATAATAGGCCTAGAAAAGCTAAAATGTAAATAGATCTTAATAAAAGGTATGTAACACATTGAATATTAATGTGTAATTTATTTAAAGAACAAGAAAAGCATTGATGCAAAGCATCAAAGGGCGACGCCAAAAGAATTTGGTTCAGTTTTGCACCTACATACTTACTTAACAAAAGATGTGTACTTTATAGCAGTACCATAAAATGTGACCTGGAAGCTATGCCCAGTTTTAAAAATAAAAGACTCTGTCTTGCCAAGATGCAAAGATAATTTATAGTCAATTAACCAATCTTATAAGACTCATTCTATAAGAAAGAATTACTTCAGATTTATTTTACCAGATACAAAGATACGCGAGTCATCAGCATATAATCACAGTCCCAAGTATAGGACCTTGGAAGAAACAATATGACCAGATTGATTAAAATAAACTGTGTTCATCTTAAAAGTGTCAAAAACCAAAAAAAAAAAAAAAATAATAATAAATAATGACCCCTTTAAAATATACTATTAACTTAAAGTATATCTTTAAAGGGGGTCATTATTTACATTTGTTTTTGTTTTTGAAACTTTTAAGATGAACACAGGTATTTTTATCAATCTGGTCATATTTTTTCTTCCCAGGTCTGATACTCGTGCCTGTGCATATAATAAAAGCTTATTGCTTAGGGTTGCAGACAGGTCATTGACATATATTAAACATAAAAGAGGACCTAAAATGAACATCAGGGGGACACCATAGGTACTCAGAGCAGTAGTAGAATGAGTACCAGCCACATCCACCAGCTGCTGTCTATCAGAGATAAGACTTAAACCATGTAAGAATGTCATTAGTACATATGGCAGATGCTTGAAGTTTCATGAAGATGAAGAAAAATAACTTCTTCATGTGCAATACGTATAGTGTGATCATCTGTATCAAATGCCCTTTGTAGATCTAAAAGTATCATGCAATACTGCCTTTGTCCATTTCAAATTTAATACAATCTGTTAAATAAATCAAACATGTGTCAGTTAAAAAACCACTTCTAAACCCTGACTGAAACTGCCTGACCATGACTCGAACCCATGACTTTCTGAAGAGCAACAGAGCTATCCAGTCGGCTTCACATTTTCTATTTAATAATGAAACAGTTCTAAACCACAACATATCTCCCCACTAAATTGATTTGTGTCTTTGAATTTCTGATGTTTACAGAGCATAGTGAATTAAGCTAATGGTTATATGCAGTCACAGGATGAGAAAAACTTTCAGCTTGACCAGAACTCGAACCTGTGACCCACAGAATAATGTACCGCGGCTGTAGCGATTGAGCTATCTGGCCGCTTACACATTTTCTCCCCTAAATAGTGAACAGTTCTAAACCGTGACAGATAATTTTAGATTTTTAAATTAACAGATAATTAATTCTTAATTAATAAATAAGAAAAAGAAACCTTACATACTCATAGTCATTTTTACCAAAGGTTATTTATTAACAATTTATAAACAAACACAAAGAAAATAATAATTAGTTACACATATTGATTAGAAGATTCCTCTAGAAGAATACCTGTAGGTATGTACTAACTGAACAAACTAGAAAAATCCTGGTCTAAGGTATATAATTAGCCAGTAATTTTTTTTTTATCAATATTCACTCATCAGGGTCTCTATGCTTTTGATGACCTTACAACTGGTAAATTTTATACAACAAAAATAGTAAGTAACACCTAACATAGACAGAAAATAACAAATAATGTAGTAAACTTGAGTTACTTCCACTTACAATAGAGAGAACCTGAAATCCAAAAGAACACCCTAAACAGCAAAATCATCTAAACAAGGTTGCAGACTCAGTTTTATTAAGCCATGCAAATTAATGGTAAAGTATTCATAAAAAATAGATGGCCATGTGACAGCAGTAATTGCAGAAAATCGGATAGCTTTCAACATCCGGATACTGGTACACTTTGTAAAAACAATCATTATGTGCAATAGATAAACATAAATATGGATACAATCAATAGGACAATTGTTTGCAATAGTTCATTACCTATCCTTATACTCATTTGCAGGTGAACGTTCTTCTTGTAGGAACATTTTGAAAATATTTTAATGAATGAATGAATGGATACGGCATCAATGTAGACCACAACGATATTCGAAATCCGGGTTTTAGTATTGTCAATAAAACTAAGGGACAAGCTGTTAAACTGAGCCTGCAATTTTGTGAAAATAATATCACAATGCATATGCTTTTAACATAAAGTTATTAAATACAAATATAACAACATATTTGTTTACTTGATTTTTACGAATCAAAATAAAACTAATTAACACAACAAGACATTAACTGCTTATAATAACAGCTCCTTTCATAGGCCAAAATAAAAAGCATTCTATAAGAGACAACGCCGCTCAGAATGAGCTCAGAGTATATAAGGTTTTTCCTTATTTATGAATCAAGAATTAATTATCTAAGAATTAATTATCTGTTAATTTAAATAATCTAAAAGTATCTGTCACGATTTAGAACTGTTCACTATTTAGGGGAGAAAATGTGTAAGCGGTCATATAGCTTAATCGCTACAGCTGCGGTACCTTATTCTGTGGGTCACAGGTTCGAGTTCTGGTCAAGCTGAACGTTTTTCTCATCCTGTGACTGCATATAACCATGAGTTCAATTCACTATGCTCTGTAAACATAAGAAGTTCAAGGACACAAATCAATATAGTGGGGAAATATGTTGTGGTTTAAAACTATTTCATTATTAAATAGAAAATGTGTAGCCGGCCGGATTGCTCAGTTGGTCTTCTGAAAGTCATAGGTTCGAGTCACGGTCAGACGGTTTCAGTCAGGGTTTAGACGTGGTTTTTTAACTGACACATGTTTGATTCATTTAACAGATTGCATTAAATTTGAAATGGACAAAGGCAGTATTGCATGATACTTTGAGATCTACAAAGGGCATTTGATACAGTTGATTACCCTTTACTGCACATGAAGAAGTTCTTTTTCTTCTTCTTCATGAAACTTCAAGCATCTGCCATATGTAATAACATGCTTACATGGTTTAAGTCTTATCTCTGATAGACAGCAGCTGGTGGATGTGGCTGGTACGCATTCTACTACTGCTCTGAGTACCTATGGTGTCCCCCTGATGTTCATTTTAGGTCCTCTTTTATGTTTAATATAATATATGTCAATGACATGTCTGCAACCCTAAGCAATAAGCTTTTATTATATGCACAGGCACGAGTATCAGGCATGGGAAGAAAAAAATATGACCAGATTGATAAAAAACCTGTGTTCATCT
The DNA here is from genome assembly GCF_026571515.1 of Ruditapes philippinarum. NCBI lineage: Eukaryota > Metazoa > Mollusca > Bivalvia > Venerida > Veneridae > Ruditapes > Ruditapes philippinarum. The sequence continues at coordinate 12,579 of NW_026854531.1, forward strand.
TAAAAGTGACAAAAAAAAAAAATATTGTAAATAATGACCCCTTTTAAAAATATACTTTAAGTTATGAGTATATTTTTTAAGGGGTCATTATTTACATTTTTTTGTTGTTTTTTATGACCACAGTTTATTTATCAATCTGGTCATATTTTTTCTTCCCAGGTCCGATACTCCTGCCTGTAATTATATGCTGATGACTCAGGTATCCTTGTATCTGGTAGATAAATCTGAGGAAATTCTTTCTTTTAGCACGAGTCTTATAAGATTTGTTAATTGACTATTTATTGTCTTTGCATCTTGGCAAGACAGAGTCTATTCTTTTTGGTTTAAGTCTTTCTTATAGCACGAGTCTTTCAAAATTGCTTAATTGACTATAAATTGTCTTTGCATCTTGGCAAGACAGAGTCTATTCTTTTTGGTTTAAGTTTCAACTTAAACTGGTCCTAGCCTCCAGGTAACATGTAATGGTACTGCTATAAAGTACACATCTTTTGTTAATTATTTAGGTGCAAACCTAGATCAAATTCTGTTGGCGTCGCCCTTTGATGCTTTGCATCAATGCTTTTCTTGTAATTGTTTTTAATAGTAATTTCATGCATATAGACTCTCTCCCATATGCATCAGTTTGCCATGGCATTTCATGCATGTGCTGCGTCACGAATCAGTGAATTCAAAATGAATGTACTTGTACATACCAAATAAATGGCAGACTCACAGACCTTAAGTTGAAACCTCCATTTCGAAAAATTTCAAAGAGCAATTTCGGAAGGGTATGTCAAGTAAACCACATTTATACAGCTCTGATACGAATAATTGAAGAATGAAATGTCATACCTAAATATTTGAAAGCTTATTGATAGCCTTTATATATACTATCATATATGATCAAGGACTCTGAATCCGATACTTTAAATCCTTAAGTCTTCAAGAGTCACCTTAATAGAAAAAACTTTTACCTCTGACATGCAATCCAAGTTTCATGAGCTGTTAATTTAACATGAATTGTGCAATAGAAATAGTCAGATTCATATTTTATAGTTTGCTTAAATACAATTACACATTTTTTTATATCATTTCCAAAGTTTAAAGATAATGGAAGAGTAGAAACAATTTGTCACTACATGGTTGTAAAATACCATATATTTTACTAACGTTTTATTCAGTTAGGGTAATTTATTTTTCTTACGAGCTTTTTCTGAAAATTCGGAAACATACGCCATTTTTATGGAATGATATGAACGTGTCATATCAAGGACTCGATTACATTTATCGTATGATCACATCTTCAGGTGTTTCTGGATTCTAAATTCCACCATTTTTGTGTCGCCTCTACGGAGTAGTGGCGACATATAGGGATCACTTCTCCGTCGTCTGTCTGTCCGTCTGTCTGTCTGTCTGTCTGTCCGTCTGTCCGTCCGTCCGTCACAAAACTTGTCCGGACTACCCCTCATAAACTACTGGTGCAATTTCATCCAAACTTTACAGGAATGATCAGTACCAAGTCTAGTTGTGCATATTGTCAGCATTTTCCGGTTCAATGATTTTTGTCAGAGTTATGGCCCTTTAATAATTTTTAATTTTAAAGTTTGTCCGGACTACTTCTCTTATACCACTAATGCAATTTCAATGAAACTTTACAGGATTGATCTGTAGCTCAAGTCCTTGCGCATATTGCAAGGGTTTTCCGGTTGAATGATTTTTGGCCGAGTTATGGCCCTTTGATAAAAAGATGTTTTTTTCTGTGTGTTGCCAGATACACAATAGCTTGTCCGGACTACTTCTTATAAACTACTGGTGCAATTTCATCCAAACTTTACATGATTGATCAGTACTTAGTCTAGTTGTGCACTGTCCGTCTGTCACAAAATTTGTCCCAACATGAAATTGCCCATTATGAGGCGACACATGTGATTACTGATCGCTCTTGTATATTTAAATGTTGAATTTTGATCAAGCCGGAACAGATCCCAGTAGCGTCTATGGACAAACTAATTGAATTAATTACTTTGGGACGATACACTCTTCGTGAAATGGTGGATATGGGTTCATGGGGGATACATAATAACAGCAACTGCGGCTGTTTCCTACCTCAAAAAGTATCACTTTTATATTTGAATGTTGAGTTCTGCTAACACCGATACAAGAGGGTGTCGGCAATAGCTTGCACTTACACAAGTACTGTTCATGAACATACTTAATAAAACAGAGTCTGCAACATTTTCTGTTATGCCGTCTTTGGTGTTTTTTTAGGATTTTTTTCTATCGATATCATTCAAATCAATGGCTTGTATTGTATAGAAAAAACTGTTGTTCTCTGTGTAGGGTACAAATTCACAAGAATAGACATTCAATTTAAAACATAATGCCACAATAATGTGTTTACGACAACTTTGAAATTATGATATTCAAGAATAATTACAAGCAAGTTTACAGCTTTATTCTATATAAAACAATACGGTAACCGTGTTCATTTGAAAAACAATAACTGTAAAAGTTACAAATTGTGGCGTTAAAAATCATAAAGAAGATATCTGCATTGATGTATTCAATTATAAGCGATATCTATAAAAAAAATACTATGAATAACAGAAAATTGCCGGACAGTGAACATTTGTTTGTAACAGAAATTAAACAAAATAAGTGACAAAATTAAATTTAATGACTAAAGACCTATATTACAGCTTAAACTTCAGTACATAACTCATGAAATATTAATTAAATACGAGAAACTATTTTTATTGTATTGTTTGATTTCTTTAACATGTCAATTACAAACATATTGCTCAGTAAATGAACACAATACATTATTCTTCGATAAAGTTTTGGTAAGTTCCATGAGTGGAACGCATAAATAGTTATTTAATTTAATTTATTGCCTATTACACTGAGCGTTTTAGCGCAATTAAAGGAAAAGCAGGTACAAAATTCTAAAAATGCGCATAATTCTCTAAGTTCTTTTCAATGTTTTCATTAAAGCGAGGCCTTTGGTGTGCTATTGCATTAAACACAAAGTAATCGATATAATTTTATAGATAAATACATTTAATAATACATTACTGATCTTTGATCTGATAATTGGTTTATTTTGATTTTTGAATGATTCATTGTCAATTTTGTATTGTTAGCTTGATATATCTATTTTAAAAAGAAGATATTTTACACAATATGATACGAGGTTAATGTACGAACAATCTAAGATGTTGTAGATAAAAGTATTGAATGTCACTTCTATGTCAGTGTTAATATGATAAGAACATTTAAATGTATTCTATTTCAACATGATACAGCGTATTTTGGTCGGTTTACACCTTAATATTGTATGGTTAATTATTTTTTTAAATGACAGGGTATTGTATAAAGATCTATTATATCTCTATCCTAGATATATTTATCAAAGGACAGTGGTTTATTTTTGACTTAAATGGTATTACAAATTCAATAGAAAAATAATAATCATGATTTGGAACAGGGGGTAAAAAAAGTCATAACATACTTAAAGATATTTGATTCCATTCATTTTGGTTCATTTACGTCAATGTCTGTATCGAATATCATTGTATGGGGTAAAAATGTAAACTAATAGACAAAATAGGTCCTTCAAAATATTAAGTTTTATGACATGCTATTCAGTACTCAGTTGAAATATTCTATCATTTCAGAGTGAAATGATAAAATATAAATTTTCACAGTACTTAGCCGGAATATATCTGAATGTCAATAAAAACGAATGCATCATATATAAGAAGAAATATTGTCATTCACACATAGAAGCACAGGATAAGTTGCATTTCCATGTTAAAAATGAAACAAAATTATTTGCAATATGTTTACAAGACTTCAATTATGTACATGTACTTGTCGTGTCAGCTTGGCTTAGTTTATTTTATCCATTCAACACGGCTGATGCTTTAATTTCAATATAAAATTGGATTTAATTGTACATTGTACATAGGGTAACTGGAACAGCATGCCAAAAGTTCTTTTTAAAATTCATAATGTATGGGAAACCTAACAGCCCGCACAAGAAAAATTTCCAATACTTAGTCCCAGACGACAGCCTTTATAAGAGGCCGCGGGAAGTTTCCATCATTTATTAAATACATAAGTTCTTAACTAATCTGATGGAATTTAATTTAAGATATGTCGGTGTAAGGCAGCAGATCTTTAGATAATATAGATAAAGACGATGAATTACAGCAAACTGAGTGCCATTACAATCTATCAAATAACTGACAGTTCAAGGCTGCAGTTTTCTTCTTGCTGACGGTGCAAGGCCGCAGTTTATTTATTTCGTACCATCATATCGTGTATGATGGTATTCATGTAAACCTTGCGGCAGATATGCACGATTTGCCTTCATATTCTATAAAAGGTTATATAAATCTGACTGTACAAGGCTGCAGGTTTCATAATTAATCATTACATATAATTTCAGATTGAGTTCATGCTACAGCATTAATGTTAATATCATTAGTTGAGTGGATTGATGTAAATGTTATAAGTCCATATGTACTGAAGGTTTTTATGTATTATTGTAGAAATGTTTACATTCACATTTCAAAGGTTTAGTTACTTTGTATTTTTTTGGAAGAGTCTAGTCATTATTTTGTAAATAATTTTTACACCACAGTTTTCTACATTTTTTACCATATACGGTATTAACATTTGTCTACACACAACTAAGTAATCCTAATTATATATAAGCACTACAATGTATACAACCTTTTTCATGTTTATCCTTAATTTATCCATTAATTTATATTTTTCGTGCGACTAACATATAACGAACAAATTTACATTAGACATGTCACATATATTTAGATCAAATGCATTTCTAAGGTTTAAATAGATATTGTACAATTTTGATTCCAATTTTACATTATGTCTTAACTGATAATTGAAAAAAAAATATACAGCGAACAAATTGACATTTACATCTTTTTCGGTCTAATGTATTTTAAAGGTTTGATAAATGATTTAAAGGAATTAATGATTTGAAAGAATTGGCATATCCGACAGGACTAACGCAAATTGAAGACACTAACTGAAATTCAATGTGTCACATACCTTACATAGGAGATGTGTCTGTTTAAATGTCACCGCTGCCATGCTCTCCAACTTCAGTCTATACATTTATGATTTTGAATTTATAATGTAGTAGCCCGAATTTCAGTTTTGAATTTATTCTACTATATTTTTAACTAAATTTTCGTACGATTTTCACTACCATGAACTATGTTTCAGGGGGTAGGGGCCAGTGCTTAATTAGATGACTGCAACTTCGAAGCCATGGCCGTGCAATTTTGGCTTTTTACCATTGAAGGATATCTGGATGCTGATACAGTAATAGTCCATTCCTAAATTCAAATTAAAAAAAAATGTCTAGTTTCATTCTCATTAATGACTAGTATATTTGGTTCTTTGTTATCTTATTGTATTAGGTGAAAATTTATTATTTATATTTAGTAAGAACATTCGTCTAAAGCTAATGCGTAAATTGTTTTGGACCAACATGTCGAAATTTTAAATCCGCATTTAAACCAATATCTGAGTGAGTTTGAAATTGTTTGAATAAGAAATAAGCTATTTTTTCCATTAAACATAATTTGAAACAAAATGATATACTTCTATAAATTTGATTCATGCTACCTCTTTTTGCTACAATCAGTTTAGATTCCAGTCAGGATCCATTTAAATGTAAGACATTAATTCTAGACATATTATAATATTGTCATTAGATATATGATCTGTCTTAACATGACTTGATTAAATTAACGGTTACTTCGAGAAAATTTAGTCCCCCTGTTTCAATCCTTATCACAGGTCAAGCTCATATTCTAGTCAAGTCTCTCTGGTGGCGGAAGGTTTTTACCTCCCAGTTTTGTTATTTCGATACAAATATGTACATGCCATGTTTGTTATTATGTAGCATTTGTCATTTATGGCATTCAACCTAAGTGTTATGTTTATCTTATACCAAACAAGTCCGTCTTGCCAGTTATATTTGCTTGACCTGGACAATACAATAATTTATGTCATTGATCCGTCTCTAATCTCATAACTGTACAGAATATTACCCGTTACGTGTCGGGTTTTAGCCAAGTACGTCTCAGCCAAACGATATCAAGACCTTAATCATGTGATGTTAATTAACCAATGATTACATTCGATCTATAACAAAGAAATAATTTTGGCGAGGAATGATTCTCGCCATTCTTAATAACTAAAATCCACCTCCTTCAACTCCATCCACCTCTTTTCAAGTTTTGTTGTCGATATAAATACCATTTCATTTATTGTTCATGAAAACAGTCGTTTCATTTATTGTTTATCGAAAAAAAACTTGTGCAATTATTCATGATGTAAACTACATATATAAATGTAAATTGTTCATGCAAAGATTTATAAAACTAGTAGATGCTTTATTATCTCTTTCAAGTTGTTTTAATGGTTGCCATAAATACTTTTGATCTAGTCATATGTAATACACTTATTCTTGTATAGAATGTGTAAAGGATTTTTCAAGGATGTAGCCCTACATCAAGTGGTACTAGACACAAGATAAAATGGCACATGTTACCAGACTATGTTTTAATCCTGAGTGAGTCGACCACGATTTGAAAACTATTTTTAGGTCAATTGTTTTTGATCAGCAACCCATATTATTATATTTGTTTAGGTGGTTTTTTGGTTCAACTTTGTCATCTATTATAACTTTTGCTAAGTTTGTTATCTATTTGAAAGTTTATTTTGATTTTGTGGTTAATCATTAGTTTATAATGTATATCACAATCTGGCAGTTTTTACCTCCCAGTATGGTTATTAAGATACAAAAATGTACATGCCATGTTTGTAATTATGTAACATTTGTCATTTATGGCATTGGCGGTTTTTACCTCCCAGTTGGGTTATTTCGATACAAATATGTACATGCCATGTTTGTTATTATGTAACATGTGTCATTTATGGCATTTAATAAATGCCCTATTATCAGTTTGGTTATAGCCTGATTTTATTGACCTGTCAATTATGAATACATTATGGCATTCATTTAAATATTCGATTTAATATCGGTTCTGTCCGTGTAGTTAACGAGAATTAATATGGAGAATATAATTAATGTTTTGCAAAGTTATACCAGCTTAATGCACGGACTTTGTCATATCCGCGATAGCACAGCCGGTTGAGTGATTGTCTAATATATTGGTGGTCTGTAGTTCGATCCATACATTTGACATTGTATTAGACTTACTATTTTTTTGCATTATATTTTAATAATAATGGCTAAGTGCTTGCAATATTGTCTACATGCGGTATGAGACAATTGAGAAACACTGTAACAGTTTTGATTTTTGTTGTGTTTTACGCCATTGAAATAAAATTTATTGGTTTTAATCCGAATGAATTTCAAGTCTTAATTCTGAAGCCGTGTTATTTAAAAAAGAGTTTAGACTTAAAAAAAAACAACAAAAAAAACCAAACAAAAATAAATAATCATAGTGTTGAAATAATCCATAATGTTGAAAATTGTTATAAATAAAAACAACATGGATTACGCGTTTGCGATCTAACAAAACGTGACATTTAGAAATTATTAAACCGTAGCTTACCGTATTGCGCAGAATTGTTTCAAAGACATAAATTAAATTAAATCAACTGTTACTTGATATATCTCACGGAAATTACCGAACAACAATCGAAGATTAATACATTGTGTGCATTGACCGTGTAATCAGTATGTAATTGACAGGCTAATAAAACCAAACAATATTTCGATACAAATATGTACATGTCATGTTTGTTACTATGTAACATTTGTCATTAATGGCATTTAATAAATGTCCTATTTCATTTAACCTAAGTGTTGGGTATTATCTCATACCAAACAAGTTCGTTTTGCCAGTTATATTTGCTTTACCTGGACAATACATAAATGGGAAAAATATATATCAAATACCAATATATTAACAAATCAATTGAGTTAATAATCAACCATGACCATACATTCTTTAAATGTTTTTAACAAGAAGAACAGAAACATGATAGTCATCGTTCAATAACTTTTCTTTCCTATTCATTCATACGTTATATCTATAAATAGATTATTTGCTAAGGTATGAGATAAATTTTCATTGGCTAACAGGCAAGCCGAAACGTGAATATAATAGCGTTTGAAAGCAAGGGAAGTAATATATTGAGCTACATTCTTTAGGAAAATATTGTTATAAGTTTTCTGTGATCAAATGTACCACTAATATTTCATTTAAACTTTTGAATTGAAAAAAAATCAAAGATGAACTTTATGCACAATTTCGATACCACTTAATTCAATACAATGTAAATTGATTAAAGAAGATACTTTACTGTAAGTAATACATTTAAATCAAACGTCAAATAGTATCAAATTTGTTTCTATATAAGTTAACTGATGTAGTATTTTTATTTGAAGTGCATTTTCACATTTTTCAATCAGACATAATCAAGATCACAAAATAGTCGATGTCATGTTTTGTTGTGGTTTCTTTATTAGGATATTTAAATACGTTTTATTTCGGCTACTTTCGATTTCCAAAGATAGCAGACCAAAGCACCTTATTTTAGGGTCAGTGAAAGAAAAATTATGTATAAAACTATTTTATGAAAGGTCTAGATGTGTTCTGACAGATGTCAAAGTCAAACACTATATATTAAATACTACATTCGTAAAAAAGGCTTTTGGTTCAAACCTATCGATGAAATTTAATACTCAGTCTGGTAATATACTTTCTGACTTACGAATGTTATAAAAAACACAACCACAAGATTTGTTACAGAAACTTGGTAGCAATTTTGTTGCTAATCTAGAGAGAGAGTGCTCCTTAATTTATCTATGTATATATAGAAGCCACTCATAGAATTACCTTATAATGATTTCGACGAGTCATCAACTTTCCCAGATTCTAGATATTGCGGGTTTGCTGTGTCCTATGAAAATTGCCTTTGCCTTGTTGATCTTTTTTTTCGATTTTTACGACAAAATTAAAAAATGTTTGTCCCAAATTGTTATTATAGGAACAAAAAAAATTAATCGAGATATAAAAACAAGTGTCAGAACAATTAACTATTTTTAAGAGTAAACTCAGAAATTTAATATTTTAAAAACGAATCGATTTGAGAGCTGCACCCCTCCAGATGATCCAAAATATTTCAAGAATTTCATTCTTTAGAAAAAAGTTTTAAGATCTTAAGGTAATTAAAACGATTCAATATTTAATTAATCATTTACATGTTATGTGCGATTAATGACTGATTTTGCATTATTATTCTACTGCATTACTAAGTAAACGCAGTAAGAGTTATTTTTTACTCCTTTTTGGTAATTTACGTGGATTGCAAGTGCCATTTGCAATGTGTAAATTGCTTTCTTTGCTCACTTCATAATGTTTTACTTTTATATTCATTTGCAAACTTTTCATGAATCTGAAGGAATGCTGCTTTAACAGCCAATCTGAATATTTATTATAAGATCTATGAAAAGCTTACACGTTACCTTTAAAAGATAATTTTAAGCATATACCATACTAAAAGTCACAGAGTTATAACCACTTATTAAATAACACTTCAATTACATTAGTCCAAACAATTTCTTTGATATGACCAAAACAATTATTTCAATCTATTTCGCATGAAGCAAATAATATAGACATTTCTACACTACGACATTTCCACAGTAACAGAAGTAGCATTTCGCGCTTGCGCATTCTGCGAAAGGCAAAAAAGGGATAGCAAAACAATAGATTATATCATTTATAGACAACTTCATTAACATTCATAACCTCAGATCCCCTTTCAAAATTCCATATTTAAATTAGTTAGTCCCGCCCATTGTTTTCTCGTTCAGGGCACACGCATTCTTTTACTTAGGGACCATACGCTGCTTTTCATGGAATGACACGACTGTGTCACATTGAAGGTTTCATGATAATCGCCGTATGAACACATCTGCGGATGTATCTAATTTCAAAATTTTACCATTTTTCGTGTTTAAATGTTGAATCTGCTTAAGCCAGTGCTAAGGGGCGTTGACGGTTACTTGCATTGTCCAGTACCGTCCATGAACAGGCTCAATCAAACCGAGCTTGCAACATTTTCAATTTTGTCGTGTTGGTCTTTCTTTAGTGATTCTGTTTTTCCCTATTTTGATGTAACCGGAAAAATTAACAACGACGATAATACATTTTATCGATTTTAGCAGTTACAGATCATCATCATCATACAAATTACATTGACATACATGTATACGTGAAAGTAGAAGTATGGAAATATAAAAGGAATATGAAGAAAAAAAAGATACACAAATATGGAGGTTGAACATTGTATATATAAGTTTTTTTCCAAAATGCATGCATACAAATTGCAATATTGTACTGACTAGAATACGTTAAACAGTTTTCAAAGTTTATTTGAATTTGTCAATGCGTTTCCCCTAACTATCTCTTAAAATAACATCTTGAAACAATATCTTGAAACGACTTGAAACGATAGTCTGAAAATAAAGAAAGAAATACACTAAATTTCCATGTCATAAAAACCAACACAATAATACAGTGATGTAAATTTATCAAGGAAAGATAACTCTGTTTAGCAAATTCCAAAAATTTGCAAGATTTGCTTCCCTTGGAAATAATCTAAACATGGTAGTTACTTACAAAATAAATTACTTAAAACTGCATAAAAGAATGCCTAGCAACTAGAAATATCGATACATAAACAGAAAATACACTATCAAACCTTTCAAGATGCTTAATAATTTTTCGTAATGCAAAACGCAATGGATGGGGTAATAGCAATCCCGCAAAGGCAATAATTAGCCTAGTAAATACATGTAGTGAACAATGCAAAAATAGAAAAAACAACTCTACCCTTACCAAATTAAGATTGTCCCATACTAAAACAGTACATGTAATGACTAGAAAAAAACCCATGCTTTTTACTAAAAAACTTTACGAATACGGTCAGCAACTACTAAAATATCGTTGTCATCTATTTCAACAACCCTATATGCGTAGGTGGCACCTACATCCCAGCTCACTTATTGTTTAACAATTACAATCCTACCGTGCAAAACTTTATATAAAAACTTCAAAACGTTCCGCAACAAATTTTGACATCAAAAACAGTTGTAAAATGATTGCTAAATCACAATTCTTACAAAAATAACAATTTTACAGCATATTAAGCAAATGTACATTTTATAATATGGCATCTTAGAAAGGAATAACATACATGAAATTCATAACAATGTATGAAGTATGTCTGATCAAGAATCTTTAATCAGTATCATAATATGAAGCAATTATTACTAAATGAGTCTTTAAAGCCAAATACATTCAACAGATAGCACAAGTCTATATAAATGTACAAAGTTATAGCTTAAGCTTTAGCCATGCATAGTTAAGAACTGTCACTCATCCATTTCAAGGAGCAAACACAACTTGTCAATAGGACGGTCCAAATATGTGCCATGGGTAGTTTTATCCATAACTCGTCTAAAGAACCCTAGTCTGTCAGGCATAGCTGCCACAACCCTGCACAAAGGCCATGAGCCTCTCGGAGCGTTCGTATCCGCAATAAGCACGATGTCCCCCTCTTTAAAGTTTCTTTTTCTATTATGCCAGTTTGCTCTCTCTTGAAGGAGTGATAAGTATTCATTGGTCCAGCGGGACCAGAGAAAGTTAGCCATGTATTGCACTTGACCCCAACGACGCCGACAGTAATTATCAGTTTTCACAAATACACCGGGTGATAAGTTTGGATTGCGCTTCAACAACAAGAGATGATTGGTGTCAAAGCTTCAAGATCATTATGATGATCAGAATTTCCACTTATTGGTCTACTGTTAATGATTGATTCAATTTCACACATTAATGTATGCAAACCTTCGTCATATAAGGTCTGCCGTTTAAGAACACTTTTCAAAATTTGTCGTACCGATCTTATCATTCTTTCCCATACTGCACCATGATGAGATCCTGCAGGTGGATTGAACTTCAAGTCAACGTCCTTTTACCGTAACGTATCCTGAATACGATTTACGTTCCATTCTTGGATTAAATCTTTAAGCTCCTTTTCCGCACCAACGAAACTACTACCGTTGTCTGACCTGATAGTAGTTTAGACACGTCATAATGTTTAGGTAGAATGACTGAATGTTTACCTTCTTCAGGCATTCCGGAGTCTAGTAAACGGCCTCCAACGCGTAAAAGATCATCTTCCATAACAGGGTCTAAATTTCGTATGACACTGTTTCGCTTTAATCTAAATTCATTGCTTGTCAGTGTTTCATTTCTGGGTGTAACGTTAAAAACTCATTTCCGCGCGCTTCAAATCGTCTTTTCACTTATGCTAGGAACTGCAACACTAACCCCTTTTGCCTTAGCTTGTGAAGAAGTTTCTCGCAAATCTTTAAGATCCATGCTACAGCCTTTTTCAGTTTATACCACGACGAGATATATGACATCAGTTTATCAAGCACTTAACGTGCAGCTGGTGACAGTACGTTGTCAGCGCGAGATCTCACAAAATTAACATTTATTACTTCTGGATCGTCATTTGATATCGTTTGGTTCACGCGATCTGCGGGCCAGTCACTTTCATATTTCAATAGGAAGTCTGGTGCTACGATCCAGCGCTTGTTTAACTCGTCTACCTTTATGCCCCTGGAGGCGATATCGCAAGGTTTTTCTTGGTTGGAATATAGCGCCATTGCTCAGAATTTGAACCATCATGAATCAAAGAAAGCCTGTTAGCCACAAAGGTCTGTAACCTTGCAAAACTGTTTTCAATAAACCGTAGTACAGCCATACTATCTGTCCAAAACACAGATTAGTCTAATTTAATGTCAATTTCTGACTCTAACATCTTGTCAGTTTGCACCGCGACTGTTGCTGCCTTAAGCTCTCATCTAGGTACCATTATTTGCTTCATTGGAGCAACGCGAGATTTTCCAATCACAAAGGCCGATGAACACGATTATCTTTATTGAGTAGTCTTATGTAACTGCGGTACCGTAGCCAATCTCACAAGCATCCGAAAAGTGATGCAAAGTAGCCGACTTTACCTCACCGAAACCTTCTGGTTTCAGGCATCTAGTCACGGAGAATTCGGACAATTTGTAAATGTCATTGATCTAGAGAACCCATCTTTGCGCTAGTTTATCAGGAACTGGATCGTCCCAGCCTTAATTCGCAGAGAACCTTGAGTATGTTTGTGGCATGTAACATTAACGGAGCCAGAAAGCCAAGCGGATCATATACGGAACTTAGCATAGAGAGCATGCCGCGTCGCGTTAATGGTTTGTTCTTAATGTCAATTTTGAAACGGAACTTGTCAGATTCTACACACCACTGAATACCTAATGCGCTATCAATTTGCAAAGTGTCATAGTTCAGATCCAGATTAACAGCTCTATCGCTACATGGAATGGTTGACATCACGTCACGACTCGAGGATAGCCATTTATGAATACGAAAGCCGCCCTTTAGTAAAACGTGCTGAAGATCATTTACCAAAGATTTCGCAACTTCAACATTTTGCACTGACTTGAGGCAATCGTCAACATAGAAATGTCTTAGTATTGTCTTAGTCACTTCGTTGTCATGGTTACTACCGTGATCGACCGCAGTCTCCCTCAAAGCATAATTAGCACAGCTCGATGAAGATTTAACGCCAAGTAAATGAACAACCATCTGGTACTCGACAACTTTCTTGTTTACGTCCCCATCTTCGAACCATAGGAATTTCAAGAAGCTTGCATCACTCTGATTAACGCGAACCTGGTTAACATGCTTTCAATGTCACCCATAATAGCAACTTCTTCCTGACGAAATCGTAGTAAAGAACCCACGAGTGTATTAGTTAAATTGGGTCCCTGCAATAGCTCGTCATTTAGAGATCTTCCTTGATAGCGCGCCCAACAATCGAAAACAACCCTTAACTTATCTTTTTTTTTTGGATGACGGACCGGGTGATGTGACACCACTCTCGGCCTAGTTGATCTACTTTATCTTCAGGGACTGGATGAGCATATCCCTTTTTATTGACTTTGTACATGAATTGGCAATATGGCGATATTCACCGTAAAGCTCTCTGTCCCCTTCAAAGCGATTTTTCAAAAGTGCAGGACGATGGTATGCAACTTTCATGTTTTTTGGTATTTGTATGTCCTTAGACTTGAACGGCAAGTTCATAACATTGTGTCCATTTTCTAACTTGGCAGACCCTGCCACTATAACTAAAAACTGTTTATCGTCTCGCGAATGCTCCTGGACATCGTCCATGATTCGTTCACTAAAATCTAAGTTAAAGTTATCTCTCACTTGCTGGTCTAGACTCGCTGAACAAAGTTAAAGTACACTGAGAATGCATTTGAACATTCAAGATCGTTATCACCACAGTTTATAGGACCATTAATTGCACAACAAAATAGTTTTCATCGCAAACGGGCTATTACACTAGGAACGGCATCCAATGGTTTTAGCGCTCTTGGTATGTCAACACCGATCAGGATTTCAACTTTGCAATCGATCTGGTCTAACTTTATATCTTTCAAATGAGTCTATTGTTCGAGTTCTGCGTTTGTAACCTATCTCTCGACGAAACAGGTTAACTAGGCTGTGAATACACTTTCGGTAAATCAATGACCGTGGACCCATATTAGGACAAAATTTCTAAACCTGTAACAGCGAGACAGTTATGAGTTTGTTTTTCAGTGATTGTTTGAATTGTAACATTCCGCCCTTTGCCAGTGACATTTAATTTATTTATCAAGCAAATTTTCTGCAAATATGTAGAAGTGCTACCCGTGTCAAGAAGCGCATATGATTCTATAACGATTTTGCTTTCCTTAGATTTTATCTTAACAGGTACAATGGGCAACACTTGTCGATATCCAGCCCCCATAGCCGTAGCCCCTGAGGTTGTTGTGACTGTTGGTTCTTCGGCATTTGATACTGGGCGCGGACCAACGTGTAATATAGATGTTAGTTTTTCCGACATACCGATTTTTGATGTCCCCTCCGTAAGCAACCGTAGCACAAACGCTTTGACTTCAGAAAGTCATATCTTTCCTTAGGAGGTTAATTATTCAGTCTCGTACACTAACTTATCCAGTGATCCCTTTCACAGAATGTCAGACTAGAATTTATTTGTGTATTTGTTCCTAATGCCTTTCGCTGAAGCGGACGATGTGTGTTAGCTGCAGCACCACCGGTACCTTGTTGAGACATTACAGACTTCCCGTATAGAGGGTCATTTGCATTTTTTGCCTCTCTGCGAACAAAATTTACTAAGTTTTCAAACTTTACTGCTTACTGCTTTACTATTTTCTTTTAAGTTGTAAACTGTATTTCTCCACCTCTCTTGTAATGAATACGGTAAATTTTTCACAATTGACTTAATGTTTTCTGGATATTCAAGTACTCGTGCAGCATCTACGTTTTCAACTGCATACTGACACTCCATTAAAAATATGCTGAACGAGTCAAGTGCCTTAGGATCGTCCCTTACAACAGGCCATTCTAATGCCTTTTTCACGTAAATATTGGCAACAACGTCAGGATCTCCATAGCGATCCTCAAATTTTTTAATGGTAGCATTATATCCCACTCTTGCGTTAAGATGTGAATATCCCAAGGCTTAAAGGCTTCACCTGTAGTAAACTGGAGTAAGTAGTTCATTTTTTTCATCATACGAGTCAATGTTTTTATTCACTTTCGCATCAAACTGTCTGACAAATCGTTTATACTCCATTGGATTTCCCGTGAATTTTATAATTTCTACTTTAGGCTTGTTCAGTTCCTGAGTCATTTCAAGAAGCCATGTTCAGATTCATGAACAATTTTGATTGGACTTTCAGGAAGTACGGATTTCTCCTTTTGCCTTATAACTTTAATATCGTGCTCAACTTTATCGTCATAGAGCATACTCTTTTCAAGATCTTTTATTACCTTCGATTTTGCGTCACTTATTCGAATTTCAGTTTCTAATTTCAACCGTTCTTCTTTAAACTTTAACTTAAGTTTTTCTTCTTCTAACGTTTCCTCAAGGCAGCTTGATTCTCTTATATTTCAGCCTTTCGTGTCGAGTCGCGCAATTTGGAAGAAGATAATGTCGACATACTGCTTCTGCCGCTCCTTCCAGAAGAACGTGAAATTCGGGATCTCGTGTCATCTGGTTTATTATTTGAGAACCAAGAATATATAGACAGTTTAATATTTTCAAATATGTCCCTTTCGTGCTTCAGTTGACTCTTATCTATTTTAATCGCTTCAGGTGACAATAATGTCTGGTAACTAGTGTTATATTCTAGGATTTTTTCATACAAATTCAGCCACTTGGAATATTTGTCTTTGACAAGATTTACATCTGCAGATTTCGCGGTTTCTTAAACTGTCTGTAATGTTTCACTTTATGCTAGTAATTCCAACACAATGTCTTTTCGGCGGTTTGATAGTTTATTGTACGTAGAAGGTAACGACAAATGTCCTCTATTAGCCTCTTCTTCAACTGGATCTTCTTCTCCGGATGACATTCTGCTCTTAATTTGTCTATTGATGTACTGACTAGAATACGTTTAAACAGTTTTCAAAGTTAATTGGAATTTGTCAATGCGTTTCCCCTAACAATCTCTTGAAAAAACATCATGAAACGATATCTTGAAACGACTCGAAAGACTGAAAATAAACAAAGAAATACAATTTCCATGTCATAAAAACCAACACATTAATACAGTGATGTACATTTGTCAAAGAAAGATAACTCTGTTAAGCCTATTCCAAAAATTTGTAAGAATTGCTTCCCTTGGAAATCATCTAAACATGGAAGTTACTTACAAAATAAATTACTTAAAACTGCATAAAAGATTGCCTTGCAACTAGAAATATCGATAAAGAAACAGAAATTACAAATCAAACCTTTCAAGATGCTTAACATTTTTCGAAATGCAAAACGCAAAGGGTGGGATAATAGAAATCCCCGCAAAGGCAATAATTAGCCTAAATACATGTAGTGAACAATGCAAAAATAGAAAACAACTCTTTCCTTACCAAATTAATTAAGATTGCTCCATAGTAAATCAGTACATTTAATGACTAGAAAATACGATATTTTTCCTCGAAAAACAAGTCCCATGCTTTTTACTAAAAAAACTTAACGAATACGGTCAGCAACTACTAAATATCGTTGTCATCTATTTCAACACCCTTATAAACGTAGGTGGTACCTACAATATAATATATAGATTTCAAAAAGTTCGCCCTTCAATTAAATTGTATAAATGCCGTGAATAACGCGGTGTAACGGGCTAGCAGTCTAGCGGGTTAACAGTGTGACCTGGGCGGGCTAGCAATCTAACGGGCTAACAGTGTGATTTGGGCGGGCTAGCAGTCTAGCCGTCTAGCAGTGTGAATTAGGCGGGCTCGCGGACCAGCAGGCTAAACTTAACTGATTCATCATGAAAACGTTATGATAAATATCCTATCAGAGTGAAGTGGGCGGGTTAACAGTGTAGCGGGTTAGCAGGATGAACTGCACGGGCTGGCGGGCCAGCGGGCTAAACTCTATAACTTAACTTTGTTTCCAGATTTTTTTATTCAACATGAAAACGTTATAAAACATTCCCTAGCGTGGTGAAGTGGGCGGGCTAGGAGCATAGCGGGCTAGCAGTGTAAACTGAGCGCTCTAGTGGGCCAGCGGGCTAAACTTTAATACTTAATTGAATCAACATCAAAACGTTGTGAAACATTTCCTAGCAGTGTGATGTGGGAGGGAGGGGGGCTTACAGTGTAGTGGGCTAGCAGTGTGAAATGGGCGGGTGGCCAGCTGGCTAAATTTTAATACTTAAATGAATCAACATGAAAACGTTATGATACATTTCCTAGCAGTGTGAAGTGTGCTGGCTGACAGTGTAGCGGGCTAGCAGTGTGAATTTTGCAGGCTGGCGGACCAGCAGGCTTAACTCTAAAACTTAACTTATTCAATATGAAAACGTTATGATACATTTCCTAACAGTGTGAAGTGGGCGGGCTAACAGGGTAGCGGGCTATAAGTGTGAACTGAGCGGGCTTGCGGGCCATCGGGCTAAACTTTAATACTTAATTGAATCAACATGAAACGTTATGAAACATTTCCTAGCAGTGTGAATTTGGCGGGCTAACAGTGTAGCGGGATAGCAGTGTGAAATGGGTGGACTGCTGGGCCAGCAAGCTAAACTTTAATACTTAATTGATTCCACATTAAAACCTTATGATACAATTCCTAGCAGTATGAAGTGGGCGGACTATTAGTGTAGCGGGCTAGCAGTGTAAAAGTAGCGGGCTGGCGGGCCAGCGGGCTAAACTCTAAAACTTAACTGTTTTAACATGAAAACGTTATGATACATAACCTGGCAGTGTGAAGTGGGCGGGTTAATAGTGTAGCGGGCTAGCAGTGTGAAATGGGCGGGCTGGCGGGTCAGCGGGTTAAATTTTAATAATTAATTGAATCAACATGAAAACGCTATGAAACATTTCCTAGCAGTGTGAAGTGGGCGGGCTATCAGTGTACCGGGCTAGGAGTGTGAAGAGGGCGGGATGGCGGGTCAGCGCGATAAACTTCAATACCAAATTGAATCGACATTAAAACCTCATGATACATTTCCGAGCCGTGTGAAGTGGGCGGGCGGACAGTGTAGCGGGCTAGCAGTGTGAACTGGGCTGGCTGTCGAGCCAGCAGGCTAAACTTTATATCTTAATTGAATCAACATTAAAACATCATGATATATTTCCTAGCAGTGTGAAGTGGGCGGACTAACAGTGTAACGGGCTAGCAGTTTAAAATGGGTGGGCTGGCGAGTCAGCGGACTAAACTTTAATACTTACATGAATTAACATGAAAACGTCATGAAACATTTCCTAGCAGTGTGAAGTTGGCGGGCGAACAGTGTAGCGGGATAGCAGTGTGAAATTGGCGGGCTGGCGGGCCAGCGGTTAAAAACTTAATACTTTATTAAATCCACATTGAAACCTCATGATACATTTCCTAGCAGTGTGAAGTGGGCGGGCTGACAGTGTAGCGGGCTAGCAGTGTGAACAGGGCGGGCTGGCGGACCAGCGGGATAAAATTTAATACTAAATTGAATCCATATTAAAACCTCATGATACATTTCCTAGCAGTGTGAAGTGGGCGGGCTGACAGTGTAGCGGGATAGCACTGTGTACTGAGCGGGCTGATGGGCAAGCGAGCTAACTGTAAAACTTAACTAATTCAACATGAAAACGTTATGATACATTTCCTAGCAGTGTGAAATGGGCTGGCTAACAGTGTAGCGGGCTAGCATTGTAAACTGGACGGGCTGGCGGGCCCATATGCTTCTGAAATTGGCCATCTTCTGTACTTCCGGGACGATCTTCACAAATCTAATTACGAATGTCAAATTGTGAAAAACCACAAAGGGAAGGCATTCCGATACCGACAGTTGTACAATCAGAATTTCCTCACTATATGAAGATCTTACGTGGAATTGGCTGGGTAATATATAACAGTTTTGATTTTAGTATTTCATGGAGCCCGCTGGCCCGTCAGCCTGCCCAGTTCACACTGCTAGACTGCTAGACTGCTAGTCTGCCCAGTTCACACTGTTATCTCGCTAGACTGCTACCCGCCCAGTTCACAATGTTATCCCGCTTTACTGTTAGCCAACTCAGTTCACACTGTTAGCTGCTTGACTGCTAGCCCGTTACCCCGCGTATTTCACGGCAATTATAATTAAACTGTTTACAATAAATTATTGTAATTATGCAAGAATATAGCCAGGTAAAGTATCATAAAGTTTTCATGTTGAATCAGTTTTAGAGTTTATACCGCTGACCTGCCATCCCGCTCAGTTCACACAATTATTCCGCTACACTGTCAGCCCGCCAACTTCACACTACTAACAAATGTATTATGAGGTTTAAATGTGAATTCTATTTACTATTAAACTTTAGCCCGCGGGGCCGCTAGCCCGCCCATTTCACACTGCTAGCCCGTTACACTGTTAGCCCGCCGAGTTAACACTGCTAGGAAATGTTTCATAACGTTTTCATGTTGATTAAATTTATTATGAAAGTTAAACCCGCTGGCCCGCCAGCCAGCCAGCCCGCTGAGTTCACACTACTAGCCTGCTATACTGGTAGCTCGCCCACTCCACACTGCTAGGAAATGTATCATGAATTTTTAATGTTGATTCAATTAGGTATTAAAGTTAAGCCATCTGGCCCGCCAACCCGATAAGTTCACCCTGCTCGTCAGCTACAGTTATCCCGCCATTTCACACAGCCAGGTAATGTAACATAACGTTTTCATATTGAATCAGTTTTAGAGTTTTCCCCCGCCCATTTCACACTGCTCGCCTGCTACACTGTCAGCCCGCCCACTTCACACTGCTAGAAAGTATATCATAGCATTTAAATGTGGATTCAATTAAGTATTAAAGTTTAGCCCACTGTCCCGCCAGCCCGCCAATTTCACACTGCTAGTCCGCTACACTGTTAGCCCTCCCACTTCACACTGCTAGGAAATGTTTCATAACGTTTTCATATTAATTCAATTAAGTATTATAAAAGTTTAGTCCGCTGGCCCGCCAGCCACCTCACTTTCACTGCTAGCCAGCTACACTGTTAGCCCGCCTATTCACATCGCTTAAAAAAGTATCATAACGCTTTCATGTTGATTCAGTTAAGTATAAAAGTTTAGCCCCCTGGCCCGCCAACCGGTTTAGTTCACACTGCTAGCACGCTACACTGTTAACCCGCCAAATTCACACTGCTAGGATATGTATCATAACGTTTTCATGTTGAATCAGTTAAGTTTTAGAGTTTAGCCCGCTGGCCAGTCAGCCCGCCCAGTTCACACTGCTAGACCGCTAGACTGCTAGCCCGCCCAGTTCACACTGTTATCCCGCTATACTGCTAGCCCGCCCAGTTGACAGTGTTAACCCGCTAGACTGCTACCCCGCTCAGTTCACACTGTAAGCTGCTAGACTGCTAGCCCGTCACCCTGCGTACTTCACAGCCAGTATACTTTAACTGTTTACAATACATTATTTAATTATGCAAGAATATATCGCAATGCAAAATAGATTTATCAAAAAAAAAACACATTGCAACATATTCAATTACTCAATTAACTAGAGTCATACGCAAGGCAAAAGTTTCATAGATAAATTTTCCAAGATTTAGCAGTGTATGCTTATAAGAAGATTGCATCAATTCAACAAACTTTAAAACACTTGGTCAATTATAAAAATACCATTTAATGAAACATGTTAATAAACTGGACATATCAACACAAAATGGTATTCGTCCTCTACGTCATTTTTATCACACATTGAGAGATCACATGAATCAAATTCACACATGTACTTGTAGCTATAACATAAACCACATATACAGTTAATCTACTTCTTATAAAAGTGAGTATAAACAAATTCATACAAACATTGTATGAGAACACACCTATATTATGCATTTAAGATATTTATAGCTCACATCAAACATTGCTTGAATGTCTATTTGTGATCATAATGATTACTACAAGAGTAATATTTAGCAAAAAGTCAAACCAACGGCCAAAATAACAAACAAGTAAGCAAGAGTTAATAAATACACTTAACAAACTATGAACAAACCTACTAAGAGGCTTTCTTATTACCTCCTTAGTAGTATAACTTTCAAGACTAGCCATTGCCAGTTTGAAAAATAGAGTCTTCTTGAGAAACAGAGCATCTCAGGCAAAGACAAAAAAAACAAAATATAACAGTAAAGGAATTCAAATCATTATTAGATTCAAGAAAACAACTGAATCAAAAATAAAACTAACTATTCATCAAGGCAAATGAGTAGCAGAAAATAACCCACTAAGAGACTTACATATTATCTCCTTATTAGTAAAAACCTTCAATGCCGGCCAATGCTGGATTGTAAGATTAAGCATTTCATGAGGAACGACGTGTCTCAGGCAAAGCATAAAGTCAGCATCTTCTAATAATAAAACTTTTAACAACTTACTTTAGACTTTTTATAATAATGTATAATTTTTCTTGTAAGTGTCATCCAACTCTTATCATTTTTAGTGCGCAATAGTATTAATAAAGAATTCCTTGAAACGCCGGGTCCCTTAAAGATAAAGATGTAAACCCCAATCCTAAATGGCATAATACTCACGGCGTGGTATACCGCATGTAAGAAACGTCTTGAAGGTTCTAATAAATAAAACCTTTCTGGACTTGCATAATAAAACTAATTTATTATTTCAATTTTTTACTCTATTGCCAGTGGACTTAAAATCAATTGGTCGAGGAATAATGGCAGATACAATAATGCTACCAGTAGATTGAAGTCGAACGTTAGATATAAAATCATTAAAGAATGAAATAATCTCATCCTCTGAACGGGGACCAGTAACATCATTTGTGCCCACATGAAAAATAATAAATGAAGATCTTAAATCTACCTGGCCCTGGGAAATTCTAAAACTTAATTTTGAAATATTAATCCCTGGAAAAGCTGTTATTTTGGTGTCCCAGATGCCAGAAACATTTTCTCGCTTTTGAGTCGGAGACTATTGTACACTTGCGCAGTGGTGGATGATAAATACAACTATATATTTTTAAACATAAAATGTATGTAAAATATCTTTAATTATTACACTTATCCTCTATAGAAAGTGAAATGTAACGTTTATACACGTCAGAATGACAATCTCTAAGAATTTTAATTTCATCAGAACTAACATTATTCCTAAAGATAGTGGCAAAACCACGACTGGATGAATGTGAAGAGTACAAGGAAGGATCTAAATTAATATCATTCAAAATTATTACGCAACTTATTTTGAAATAAGTGACAGGTTTACCATTAGGTAAAAGAAATAAAGCATTTGACGATAATCCAGGTACAACTTTTAGCATGTTATCATACATAAAAGGGAACATTTTAATCTCAATAAAGGAGTCTGTAAAAGCCGTCCGAAATTATATTAAATCAAACATATTTGAATTCTGTAAAGTATAATACTTTTTTCTTCAAAATTAATTTTGTGTCTAAATGTGCCTCCAGCTATAGGTTTATGCAAAATTTAAAATGTTTTTAAGTTAAACAAGATCTCGGATATAAAGTATAAACCCCTGCTATGTATAAACAGCCTGTGATAGTAAAGCCACGATAATCGCACGCATGGTTTTATATTTCACCAAACATACTGGAATAATAAGTAATATTGTTTTCAAAAATGAATTGTTTCAAATAATTATCTTTCTTTTTTTCAAAAGCATTTGTTATATAAAAACATCTAACAGCAGCTTGAAAAAGAAAATAACAACAAAAAACAAGCGTCTTTTCATAAATTTGTTTGTTTTGTTTTAGATAAATTATACTTGTTCATGTGGAAAAAAATCATGTAATGATACAGAAATATTTTTAACTAGATCGAAATTATCAGTGTCATGTCCGGCGGAAGAATTTATAACATTAGTTGATGATGCATAATACGTATTGATGGAGGTTTCTATTATCTTAAAGTCCCTAGGGGTGAAGGTTAACATTATGCACTAAAACACAAAACATACCGTTTGAAGTGTTTGCCATTCCTTTCATTATCTGAAGACATCAATATTGACAAAAACGGGTGTCGATAATTCTTATATAAAATCACATTATGTATCGCCTAAATCTTGGGCAATTACGATTATTAACGCTCATCATTCAACATTCTGTTTCTCACAGCAAAAGGTTCCTTTAAAGTAACATGCTTATCTTTTTCACTGTCAAGCTTTTTTGTCAAAACACTGACTGTTATTATGAGGATTTAACAGTTTTTGATACATATGTAGCATACAATGTAAAAAATGATTAAAAATATAAAACACTGCACCATTCTCATTCTTTTTTTATCAATTGAACATTACCGATAAATATCGAAGGATATTAATAGATAGTAAGGGTCACGGATAAACTGATTATATTCAAGCAACGTTAACCATAAAACTAAAAACGAATATGACAGTTTGAATTTTATCTGTTTTCAATTGTTTTAACAATTTATAAATGGTTCTGTTCTGGTTGAGACCGTGTAATATTTACGCAAAACCACGCATGTGATTGCATGCGATTATTATGCGGCGGCGTATATAGACACTGTTATGGGTAGTGCCGTCGATAATCACACGGGTGACTTTATATTTAATGAATTTTATCCAAATGATAAATCTTTTTCTTCTAAAAAATAGTTCTCCGTTTAAGGCCACCTTTGTTTTGAATACTACTACATGTATTTGTACTATTTTCTTTATTATCACGTCGCGTTTTAATCAAACGGTTGGGAATAGTGCCGTGATAATCACACGTACGGTCTTATATACACTCCAAATAAAACGAATTATATACCATTTTATTCCAAAATGAATTTCGCATCTCATGGTAAAACATTTGTGCGAATGCTATGTTTTCCGAAAACGCAGTAATGTATTAAAAAGCACATTATACTGGAATTTTCATACAAGTCGTCATTTTCATATGAATACATATAATTGTGTATAGATATTTTATAAATAAACAAGAACGTGTTTGTTAAACACAAATGCCCCCGGCTCAGATTCTTGTCAGTAGCAATTTTTCAAAAAAATGTTTATTCATTCACTCAGTTATGGACAGAAAAATTGCCAAAAATTTGTAAACACAAGTTATATAGCTGACAAAGTCATGGCCTTTTGTAATTGTGAAAAATACAAGTTGCCAAGTCATTGGTCTGACTTGTGAAGTTGAAAAATATTCAACTTCATGCAAGTTATCTTCCTACCAAATATGAAATACATCTGTCGTTAAATAAAGGCTGTATGGGCAAAGTGTAAAAATCTATTTTGAGCACTGGAGACCTTGACCAAACTGACCCCTAACTCTATCAAAAGGAAGAATACCATGTAAGTTATCTTCCTATCAAATATGAAATACATATGTCAATAAATAAAGGCTGTATGGGCAAAGGTGTAAAAATCTATTTTTAGAACTGGTGATCTTGACCCAACTGACCCCTTACTCCATCCAAAGGAAGAATACCATGCAAGTTATCTTCCTACCAAATATGAAATACATCTGTCAATAAATAAAAGCTGTATGGGCAAAAGTGTAAAAATCTATTTCTAGCACAAGTGACATTGACCCACTGATCCCTACCCCAATCAAAAGGATGAATACCATGCAAGTTATCTTCCTACCAAATATAAAACATATCTGTCACTTAATAAAGGCTGTATGAGCAAATATGTAAAAATCTATTTTTAGCACGAGTGACCTTGACCCAACTGACCACTAACTCCATCAAATTTTATGTTTCTATAAATTATAAATAATATCTGTCTATAGAATAAGGTTAATTCACCTGTATAAATGTAAAAATCTATTTTTAACATTGGTGACCTTGACATTGGTAACATTGACCTTGATCCAAATGACCCCTTACTACACCCAAAGAAGGAGGACCTCCCTTGGCCTTTTTGTATTAAACTAAGACATCAACTATAAAATATAAAGCTGTATGAGCAAAAATGTTTATATTTATTTTTTAAACCAGTGACCTTGACCTTGATCCTAGAGACCGCTTACTCAACAAAAAATTAGACGACCATCAAATGTATTCTCCTACTAAATATGAAAGATATCATTAAAGAAATTAAGCAATTAGGAATATTTAAGATAAATCCAACTTGCCGAAATAGGTTAACCAGACAAGGCCCAATTTAAAGTGAAAAAAGGGAAATAACTGGGAAATATGGATGACACAGTTATATAACTTGGCAATATCATGTACTTTGTTTTGATAAGAAAGTGTGGAAATTATAAAGCCATAAGTATAGATAGAACTTAATATATTTCTAACTTGCCGTTTTAGGTAAACCATAATTCATTTTTTAAGTGCTGAAAAGGGCCATTACTTGGTGCAAATGGAAGCCATAGTTATGTTACTTGCCCAGATCATATACTTTCTATGTATTAGTAAGTGTGTAAATTATGAACCCATTGGTACAGTTAGAAAAATAAAACTTGCCGTTCTAGGTTAACTTCGTACGGACAGACGGACGGCCAAAAAGACGGACGGACGGACGGTTCAATCACTATATGCCCGGGGCATATAAAACCCACCAGACGTTAAAAGTTATTTAATTTAGTGCAGTTTGGTGAAGTGTTCAAGATTATATTGTAGATCAAAGCACTGCAAGCACTGAGGTATATATTGCTTGATGATAGGTCTCTCTTTGTGTCTTCAAGACCATGTTGATTTTAAAATTCTGACCTTAAAATCAATAGAGGTCATCTTCCGGCTACGGGCAATGTCCTTAACAAGTTACAAAATCAAGACTTATTTCTTTTCAAGTTATTAATGGGACAAGGAAGAGGAATCGTTCCTACAGGCTAGGGCTTTATTTTGCCAAGCAATTAAGCTGCTAGACTATATGGTTTGCAAAACTGAAAAGCAATATAGAAATCAGTTTGCGAGAAACCTGTTTATTATCTTCAGTAAACAATTTCAAAATTGTAAACTGGAATCTTCAATGTTATTTTCTATTACTATAAAAGTCTATAAAAATGTAGAATTGATTCATCCAGCAAGACTAAAAGTTACATGCCAAACACACACACTGGCAAAAATGCACGCCATAGATTTTAAAATATACATATAAGGAAAACCGATGATCCTCTGGCGGAGCCAAGTTTGACCCCATGGCAATAATTTGAACAATCTTGCTCGAGGGCTTCAATACAATTGAAGGTTACATGCCAAATATCTAAGGTTTATTCACTAGTGCCAACATTTGAACAACTAAGGTAGAAGAATTAATGATGTTATTATATACCAAGTGTTACGTCATGGGTTTAGTATCTAAGCTCTAAGCCCTAAACCCTCAGACAAGAAGATTTTTTTTTATAAATTACTATATACATATAACAAAACCTATGTATGTGACCCCAGGGGCGAGGCCAATTATGACTTTAAGGGTATTAAATGAACAAGCTATGTAAAGTTTCACTACGCAATGTTTCATGACAAATATCTACATCCAGCCTTTGTCATTTGAGAGGAGAAAATTTCAAGTTTATACTACATACATTTAAGGAATCATATGACACCCAGAGTGGGGCCAATTTTGACCACAGGGTGAAATGTGAACAATCTTGGTGAAGGTGTACCAAATAATGCCTTATTCAAAATATTTATGCTCTCTTCCTTATAAATTTCTTTGAACAACTGTTGAAGCCCTTCACCCATGAAACAATCCTGCCAAGTCTGGTTGAAATTGGACAATATGTTTTTCACAAGAAGATGTTTTAAATTCACAATATAATCTATAAATCACACGCATGCTGTGGTTCTACAGAAAATGAATGTAAACAAAAGTTGAGCCCCTTAAAACCCTTTCTTTTCTTCTAGTCCAGGGTTTACAAATGTCGATTTATACAAAACATTTATCAATATGCGCAGAAATTGGATGGGGTAAGGTGGGGGCGTGGGGGTTGAAGTCATTTCATGGCCGTGGCCGTTCTAATGATACATAGGAGTTACGGTCCGGACAATTCAAATTTTTGCATCCTTAAACTTAAAACCTACACTTGCATGTGTGAAAAATACATACCGATATGTCATATATTTTCTGTGAAAATTTCGTTTATACTAAGAGATGGTTGAAAAATAGGGCTTGAGAATTCCTGAGCACATTTTGTGCCAAATTCGTACGAACCCGTCACACACGTGTGAGCGAATTTTTCACATGTGTAGCGAATTCGTTTTTTTATTGTTTTTTTTTATTGAGGTTCAACAAATCCTGCAAATCACAAATAAGATCGCAAAGACAAAATTATAAAGAAGGTAACATATCCTCAGGGTGATTAAACAGTATTCAGTTTAGGAATATTAAAAAATGCTAACACTCTAACAAAAAATGAAAATCTTTCGTTAATTCCTCGATACTTTGTGAAGTTTCAGATAAAATCGAAATGTTAAACTGCCGTTTGTAATATTTTCTCAAGACAGAAAGGTCAATAAATCTGAAGATGCATCAAAATTTATTGACTGAAACTTTAAAAAGGAAGTTCTTTAAAAGGAAACTGGCAATGGTCAAGTTAAGACGGAAAATACTTCAATGAAAGACAGAAAGAATTGCTTTCCTTGCATGTGAAAATGATTTGCACTTAGATTGAAATGAAGATAGCAGGAAAACTTGCTAGGTGGCTCAAAATGTTTATATTATCACATTCAAGCACATGCAAAGTTAAACAAATTTATAACAAAATTATTATTCTGGTTAAATAAGACACGTCATGTTCTTTTATTTTCACCGATTTTAGATAACAAGTTTGCGAGTCTTTTAATACCAACATGTTTGTATGTGCGTGAGTCATTTAATTTCGTAATGAAATAAATTAAATAGTTCGAATGGAAATTGAAAGAGTATAGTCGAGAAAAAAACTGTTAAAGAAAATAATAATTGTCTTCAATATTAACACAATACACATTTGAACATATTTCAAGGGACCTAAATGATCGTGCAATACTACGTTTTAGCTGTAAAAACGAGAACTGTTCGTTACACTAAAACATTTAGCTGTTGTGTTTGTATTTAAGTCATACAGATCATTTAAAAGCATATTTTCCTTGATTATATCTCATGTAAATTTATATGAAACAAAAGAAATATAACAAAGAAAAGACATGTTAAAAATGAAAAAACCCATCTTGATTACAATACAAACACCTGGTTATGCTTTGTTTTTTCTAATAGTAAATAACTTATGAACTATTGGAAACATTGTTCACGTTAGACTTCGTGCAACTTCTCTTACAGGCATTACATGTACTTGTTGTTATTTCCATAACTTTAGATAGAGACAATAGTTACAATAAGCTTAGATATATAATAAATCCACAGAGCTATATTTGATATACATGTATAAGACCCTGGCGACCCTTCGGTCAAAGACCTGAACTAGGCCAACACTCAAAATACGCCGAGGTACGCCCCTGTCAACTACCCTCAAATCAGACGGAACATCACACCGTTATTCATCAACAAGTATACAGTTTGTACGTTAGGGTTCTACAACCATAATAATAAGTAAAAATTGCACTTTTAAGCTCACCTGAGCATGCTCTGGGTGAGCTTTTAGGATCGATGATTGTCCCTCGTCCGTCGTCCGTTCACATTTAGTTGTTCACACTCTAGAAGTCACATTTTTGCATCAATCATCATCAAACTTTGTCAGGATGTTGTCTAGGTAATCGCTCAGATGAGTTTGAACATGGGTCATCCTGGATGAAAAACTAGGTCACAGGAGCTAAAAGTAGAAAAACCTTGTTAACACTCCAGCGGTCATATTTTTGGCCTCAATCATCATCAAACTTGTTCAGGATGCTTATCTAGTTGATATCTCGAATGAGTTCGAACATGAGTCATCTCGAAAGAAAAACTAGGTCACAAGAGCTTAAAATAGAAAAACCTTGATAACACTCTAGAGGTAACAATTTTGCCTCAATCATCATCAAACTTGGTCAGGATGTTTGTCTAGGTGATAACTCGAATGAGTTCGAACATGGCTTATCTCAGATGAAAAAGTAGGTCACCGGAGCTAAAATTAGAAAAACATTCTTAACACTCTAGCGGTCACATTTTTGCATCAATCATCATCAAACTTGGTCAACATGCTTGTCTAGGTGATAGCTTAGATGAGTTTGAACATGGGTCATCCTGTATGAAAAACTAGGTCACCGGAGCTAAAAATATAAGAAAAAAAACATATTAACATAAGCGGTCTTATTTATGCCTCAATCATCATCAAACTTGGCCAGGATGCTTGTCTATGTGATAGCTCGGATAACTTCAAACATGGGTCATCTCGGATGAAAAAGTAGGTCACCGGAGCTAAAAATAGAAAAACCTTGTTAACACTCTAGCGGTCACATTTTTGCCTAAATCATCATCAAACTTGGTCAACATGCTTGTCTAGGTGATAGCTTGGATGAGTTCGAACATGGGTCCTCTCAGATAAACAAGGTCACCGGAGCTAAAAATAGAAAAATCTTGTTAACAATCTAGCGGTCACATTTCTGACACAAGTTATATCCTACTTGATCAGGATGCTTGTCTAGGTACTTGCTCGGATAAGTTCGAACATGGGTCATCTCGGATGAACAACTAGGTCACAGGAGCTAAAAATAAAAAAAAACTTTGTTAACACTCTAGTGGTCACAATTTTAACTCAATTGTCATCAAACTTGGTCAGGAAACTTGTCTAGGTCATTGCTGGGATTAAATCGAACATGGGGCATCTCGGATGAAAAACTAGGTCACAGGAGCTAAAAAAAGAAAAGTCTTGTCAACAATCTAGTGGCTACTGTTGTGATCCAAATATCCTGTAAATTGGTCTGAAAGTTTGTTTTGATGATTTCTAAGTCAAGTTCGAGCATGGGTCATCTTGGATGAAAAACTAGGTCACACCGCCCAATTATGGAAAAACCTTGTTAACATTCTAGTGGTCCCATTTTCGACTCAATTATCATCAAATTTGGTCAGGATGCTTGTCTAGGTTATAGCTCGGATGAGTTCAAAATCGCATGTGAAACTATGTCACCGGAGCTAAAAATAGAAAAAAAAGTGTTAACACTCTAGTTGCTACTGTTTTGATCCAAGTATCATGGGAATTGGTCTGAAAGTTTGTTTTGATGATTTCTAGGTCAAGTTTGAATATGGGTCACCTGGGTAAAAAACTAGGTCACTCTGCTCAAATATGGATAATCCTTGTTAACACTGTAGTTTTCACATTTTTTGACTCACCTGTCATGAGACTCGGTCAGAATGCTTGTCTACGTAATTGTGTGGATGAGTTTGATGGGTCAGATGAGCTATCTAGGGCCATCATGGCCCTCTGGTTTATTTAAATCTATACTTTTCCTTAATTTAATTAAGTAGACATTTACACGATAAATTACAGTAAATGTGTATTGAAGTAATTTTATATGTTTAATATGATGTTTAATAGTTCATTCTAGTTGACAAATTATTATCGCACGTGTATATGATATAGAGGATATTTGTTTGTTTGTGTGTAAGATGAAATTTTATTTTTCATGCGAGTGAGCTTTAAAAAAAAACAGTATTCTCACGAGTGGCGTAGCCACGATGTGAGAATACTGTTTTTAAAGTTCACGAGATGAAATAAAATTACATCTTACACAACAAACAGACAAATTTTCTTTTTATTTTATTGCTTAAGAACAAGTTTAAAAGAAATTTCCTTAAATTTTTTTTAACGTTAATATTAAAATCTGTTTCCCCCATTGAGAGCGCCCATTTAGACCGAAATTTCTCATTTAAAACAAGAAGTCTTGAGCTGAAAAATAAGTCCGCCAATCAAGGTTAAAATGACTGTGATATTTATTCATTTTATTAAAAAATATGAATGAATCGCTTGTTTTAATAATAAAAACAAACAATTCTTGCAGGAGAAAATTCCAACAAATCCATCCATGGGGTTTCTGTTTACTTACTGCGGGAATTTATATTTGAGACCACTGGCTTTCCACTTAAATGTAAACGGCAGCCATTTTTTAAAGTTGTGTATTTCCATGGGAGGAAAATAATTTGGTGTAAGATTCAGAAAAGGATATTATTTGGCATTTTGTTAGTCATACACCTTTTTAAAAGAAAGAAAACTTATTTTGAGGATTGTTTAACAGGACAAAAAATAAGGGTTGACAGGAGTGAAAACATTTCGGAAAAGGAGCTAGGAAAATGGAAAACTTGGAAGCTTGCTGAAGGAACGCTGGGTTTAATTTAACTTATTTTACGAGTGATGGCTGTCAAATGCTTTTCAATTTTTCATAAAGCATAACGGCCCAGTTATTGCTCTTTAGGATACTTTAATATGGCCAAATGTCATCAAGAGCAGTTTTTTGCACATTGGGGGAAGGATGTATTTTTCAGACTGTTTAAAAACGAAACAAGAAAAAATTTTTAGAGACGAAATTTGGTGATTGGGAATTTGAGGAATAGAAGTAAGGTTTTTCTCTCTGTGTTACTTTTTGACATTTAAAGTTATTTTATCTATTTCAGTTTGCTATTTCTTTTTTAACAGCCTGACATTGTCAGAATTGTCCGTAAAAATAAAAATTGAGGTACGAACATGGGGAAAATCTTAAAAAAGTAGTTTCGTCATTGAAAAAAGTGAAATTATATTTTGATAATTTTCACTGTGGAAAAATTATCAAATATAAATTTTCACAGATAAATCAGTAATCCACTGAAAAGCATATATAATAATTGTAATATTTATTAAGAATTTTAAAACCAGAGACAAATAACACGTGCAAGCTTGGCAGTGATACAATGATTTTCAGTTAAGTAGGTCCTTTTATGTTTTTCCCTTTTCTTTTTCATCTGCTTTACATTAAGCGACTAAAACAGTTGTTAGCTCACAACCAGTCAAACATCGTAAAACCAACACAATGTAAAGCAGCTTGAGAATACATATATAGAAGGCCCATTCTTTCTTTTTCTTGTTGTGCGCATGTTTGCCATTTATGAATCTGTCAACCCGGGAGTGTGTTTGATTTAAAAAAGGAAGGGAAAAAACTGCGGTTTTACTTGTCATGTTTTTGGTCCCTTCGAATTACTTGGGCGTCAAGAATTCATTTAAAAATTTTTTAAAAATTTTTTTTTTAATTTTTCAAAATTTTTCTGGGCCCTTTTAAAAAGAAAATTTTAATTGTACTATTTTTTTTCTTAGTCTTTTAAAAGTAAAGGAAAAGTAATGGGGTAAATTGTATAGTGTAAAATTTAAAATTTGAGTGTTTTAAACATATTCAACATTGGCATAATGCGTTGGCAATCGAAAAATTCATTTGTAGGCACTTTAATTTGTATCGCCTTATCAGACACAAGCCATTGATATACGAAGGGACTTAAGTTATTCCATTTTGGTAGTCAAAGGCTGTGACAAGCATAGTTTGAAATTACTTAAGCCTACCCAAATTCCTTTTAGTGCATTACTTAATATGTGGATATAGAATAGACATATTGCATGTAGTATTACCCTGTTGATAAACATGATATTAACTCAGCCCCTCTGATCAGTTTTGTACAGAAAACACATTTTAGTTTTAATGTGAAATACTACAGAGCTTGTGGCATTGTCCAGAAGATCTCTACAAAAGTTTCATTATTTATGCACCTTTGGTTAAAATGCAACCACTATGGATGCTGAGTTGTTTTCTCCCCTAATTGAAAGAATATTTGAGTTCACTCAAACAATTTTGTTGCTTTTGTGGTGTGCTGGTTCTTGTCCTTGTTTACATTAACAGAATATGTTCAAATCATGGCCTTGGGTCAGTTGATTATATGAGAAAACCTTTAGGGTCGAGTATAGATTTAGTATGTCTTATTGCAAATCCATTCATATCATGATTGTACTTGCGTTAAGCCGTTTTTGAAATACCTTTTTTTTAAATGTAATGCTTAGACATCACGCGTTTGGTATGTATCATCGTCTATTTATTCTCTACCATAATTGATGAAATCTGATTTGATATCAGTTGACCAAGATTGTTCTACCTGAAGACTTATGTCTCTTTTTTCGAGCTCTTTTAATCATAATATTATACACAATAAAGTCTTGGTCGCTTAATAAATGCCATGATGTCTTGGTCGCATAATAAAAGTAATAAATATCGGGACAAAGTGGTCCCTCGGAAGCAGACAAAACCATCATAATTACATGAAAATTGCATACTGGGTTTGATTGAGTCTGTGAATGAGATAAAATGAAAAAAGTATCATCCCGCACGCACCCTAACACTGGCTTGATTGGTCCTCAATTCTCAACACTTTAAAGTGCTCTAGTCAATGATCCCAAAGGACCAGAAAAATGTATCAACACTGAAGTGAAGTACGGGGCAACCTTTTACGGCTGTCACAAACACTTTATACATGCTGTTGTGATGTAAACATATCAGTAAAAAATGACCCATCGGAAGCATTTAAAACAGCAAAATTACATATAATTGCAGCATAGGTTTGTTTGTGTCTGCATATGAGGGATAATGAGAAACTGCAACATCCCTCACGCATCCTGGCAACGGCTTTAGTTCTAAACACTTTAAAGTGCTGAAGTCAAGGATGCCGAAGACTAGAAAAATGTAACAACACTGGAATGAAGTACAGGCATTTTTTACGGCTGCCACATAGCAATTGGCATAAAGTCTTAGTCGCTAATCAAATGTCATACAGTCTTGGTTGCTAAATAAATATCATTACGTCTTGTTCGCTAAATAATATCATGAAGTCTTGGTCACTAAATAAATATAATGAAGTCTTGGTCGCAAAATAAATGTCAAGAGTCTTGGTCGCTTAAAAAAGTCAAAAGTCTTGGTTGATAAATAAATGTCATAAAGTCTTGTTGGCCAAATAAATATCATAAAGTCTTGGTCGCTTAATAAATGTCATAAAGTCTTGGTTGCTCAATTAACGTCATTAAGTCTTGGTCGCTAAATAAATGTCATTAAGCCTTATACGCTCAATAAATGTCATAAATTCTTGGTCGTTTAATAAATGTTAAAGTCTTGATCACTAGATAAATATCACAAATTCTTGGTTGCTAAAAATGTTCAAAAGTCTTGGTCGCTTAATAAATGTCAGCAAGTTTTTGTTGGTAAATAAATGCCATAACGTCTTAGTCGCTAAATAAATGTCATAAAGTCTTGTTCGCTTAATAAATATCACAAATTCTTTTTCGCTGAATAAATGTCATAAAATCGTGTTCGCTAAAAAAAATGTCATTAAGTCTTGGTCTTGGTTGCTTAACAAATGTCATTTAGACTAAGTATTGTTGGCTAAATAAATGTCATAAAGTCTTGGTTGCTAAATAAATGTCTGTAAGTCGTGTTCGCTAAATAAATGTCATTTAGTCTTGGTCATTCAATAAACGTTATAAAGTGTTGCTCGTCATTTAGTCTTGTTTGCAACTTTAGAAGTTATCGGAGATAAAAACCAATAAGGATAGCTCACTTTATTTGAGATTTTGTTCCTCCTTTGTTTGGGAATTCTATCTATGATCATTTATAGTATTTTTCACCCAATTTCTGGAAATGAATTTTTTTTATTTCATTTTGATATGATTAAATGACACCCGCTCAATTTTTCTAACAATAATTAATTTAATTTAATGCTTTGATCTTAGTTTCTATATGAGACCAATAATACAGATTTATGACTATACATCTTAACAAATTGAATTGAGTTACCCTATTTACTTTATTTGATTGTAGTCACTATAAGCACTGTTAATGTTTGTAGTTGAATACTTATGTAGATATTTAAACTGTTACCTGTAAAAGAAAAAAAATAATTAGGAAGTTTTCATGTTTTATCATTATTAATATCACCATCAATTATTGTTTTACCAAAATATAACAAAACAACATAGTTTGTTATCCCAAACTACAATAAATGAAATTAAATTTAGTTTTGAATTATCTTTGTTAAATATTTATTTTAAATTGATCACATTTCATGATTATTGAATCACTTTATCTTTTAAATTACAAAAACTGTAATTGTTACTTACTATAAAATGAATTAGAATAATAACGTCTAAATCTCAATTATTTGACAGAAACACAATGTGACAATAATTCATTTTAAATTATCGATATAACTAGCATAAATTGTCTATTTTATTATAATTAAGGTTCTAAGCATAACTAAATGCACAACAATATGTTTAAAGCAATTGTTAATTTATAAAATAACTTGTACGTTTGATCTTTTACAGATGTTGTTATAACGCAGATGTAACAAATCAAGAAGTATCAAAATGGCAACCGGGGGTCAACAACAGACACCAGACAACCGTATATTTTTGTTTCGGTTACAAATACTTGTTATCGATGGTGGCCTCCTGACATTGAGAAATATACTGGACCAGTCCCTGGCATCTCAATGCATAACGTTAAGTGCATGTTTGATTAAAGGAAAGTCAACAATTAAATCTTTGAAAAGATGCGGCGTTATAACCCAGGTCCAATATTATTTGTTGTTTCCAAAGGGTGGTCAAGTCCCTACTTCGTCAGATTTGGACATCACTCTTATTATTTGTCTTCTTAGAAACCTGAAATGTTTCGGATTAAATACAAAATTTGACTGGAGGGCAACACCAGCACCAACAGATTTTTCAAGAGAGGCAGACATATGGCGGTTAAAGGATTTCCGAAATAAAGTAAGTGTGTTATAAAAAAGTCAATGCGAAAGGCAGTTTTAAATTCCTGCCTTGGCAATACAAAAGAATAAAGGTAAATAGTTCATACATTAATAATATACATGTCTACGTATCTTAAACGTATTGTATTTCTTTCAAAGAGTAACTTAACAATAATTTAATCAATCATCATACATAAAACCCATAATTATAAAAGTCCAACTTTTAAAATGTCTAAACGAGAACTTATTTGGTGTGATACATATCTTCACGAAAGCTGTGCAGTCGTACTGAAAAGGTAATAACATGAACATCTTAAACATCAATATTTTTTAAATTTCCCAAATTTAATATCCCACATGTCCGATGTAATATTTTCGAGCATTCATTACTGTCATGAAAATTTGCGGACTTTTATTTATGTCATGAAATAATTGGGTTAAACATATTTATTGCATATATTGTAATCATACATTATAGTTACATACATTTTCATAACCATACTAACATAATACACGCAATGGATTTTGACGGAAGCACTAGATGCTTATTAAAGTCCATCTCTATTATTAATAAATTACAATAAAACTAATACATGGCTGGTAGATCAGCAAATAAAGAGCATATAACAAATGTGTACAACAACCGCTTCTATTGATTGTATACAAAATATTTTTGAAACAAAAAAAATCACAAAACTAGGCTATGTAGTAAGGCACTTGCATTATTTGTAAATGATAGCTAATTTAATATAATATAATAATAAAAAGAAAATTAAAGAAAGAGAAAAGGAATAAGGAAGAAAACCAACGTTGAGAGATGAAGAGACAAATGAATTTTTAGCACATAGACAGTATAAAAACTTTTATAATTGTTTTAAGTGTTTACCAGTGTAATTGTTAAGTCGCAGACAGTACTTTGCAACATTTACTCGTCATTCAAACCTCCCATTATCCATTTTGTATTTTTGGACGGCCAGAAATAACTCCGTATTGTCTGATTGAGAAAGAGAAACATCCCCAAACAGAAGAGTACGAAGAGAGACATTTTGAGTGATTTGACGCACTTTTGTAAGAAGACATGTACGGTGGCAACTATAAAAGTGAGAGAAGATAGTGATAGTTGTTTTCAGGTTTACCACAATGGCAAAGGGGAGATTTGACTATATTCTGAGTGAAAAGGTGATGATTTAGTTTGCTACAATTCATGCGAAGCCCAGCATGTAAGACCTGTGCCATCTGTAATCCGCTGTAAACATATTCTGACGTACTATCACGAACTTTCATAACTTTACTTTTAAAAACTTTTAAAGTGTGTGAATTTCTTTCATCTGTTGATTATTGGTTATTCGAATCGCTAACTGCCCTGGGTAAGAAGGAATTGTAATATTGGTTAATTCGGGAATTTACAGGTCTCAACTGGTCTGAGTTTCGAAGGTTGTACGAAGAAATTAATCCAATATTTGGGGGAACGAGATTTGTTAGATATTCTGGTGCAATACTATTTATCATATTATAGAACATTATAAGTCTGTGAACGCGTCGTCTCTCTTCTAGGGATGACCATTTCACTTCCTGTTGAGGCTTATTGGGAGAGACCAGTTTGGTTGCTCCCGATACAATACGAGCACATTCGTTGTGGATCTTGTCAAGCATATCCTCAGCCATAGAGCAATTATTCCATATAACATCAGCATATTCTAGAATTGGTCAGATTAAAGAGGTGTATATTACCTCAAAAGATTTCCTATCAAGAGTAAATGTCAGTCTACGCATTATATAAACCCGTTTCTATGCTTTATTTACTACATGTATATAGTTAATATGTTCATGCCAACAGCAGTCATTTGAAGGAATGACACCAAGATGTTTGTGGTGTTCTACTTCCGGTATAATTTGGCCATGCATGTTTAGAGATGGGTGGTTTTGCTGATGTATTTTCTACTTAGCAATAGGCATTCGGACTTTGAAGGATTAAAGTTAACTAACCACGTATCGGCCCATTCTGTTATTTTTAGGATATCAGATTTGAGGAGTTCTGCAGCAGCATTTGGGTTATCATAAACAATATATAAACTGATATCGTCAGCAAAAAGACGGATATGACATCCAATATCAACGACAATATTATTTATCAAAATAAGAAACAATAGGGGTCCTAAAATTGAGCCCTTGGGATCTCCAGCATTCTTTTGTATCCCATGTAGATTGAGTACCAGGTAGCACAGCGCGTTGCCTGTCTTCCGGAGAGATAATTAGAAAACCAGTCTAATAATTTACCTGAAATACCAGCATTTTCTAGTTTGACCAGCAGGCCTTTGTGCCACACCTTATCGAATGCCTTACTTGTGTCAAAGAAAACCGTTCTTACTTCTTAACCATTATCGGGCGCTTTACAAAATGTATCGTATAAAAGTGCTAACTGATTAACGGTGAAGTCACCTGGTCTAAATCCAGGCTGAAAAGGGGACAAAAAGCGGATAGCGTTTAAATGATTATAGATGTGTTTGAAGACAACTCTTTCCAAAACCTTTTCAATGCACCTGAGTAATGAAATAGGTCTATAGTTGACAGGGAGACAAGTTTCACCTTTTTTGTAAATAGCACAGACATATGCGTCTTTCCAAGTTTCAGGGACTATACATGAACGAAAAGAGTGATTAAAGAGAGAACATAGAGGGATTGATAATTCAGCTGATGATTCTTTGAGAATACGATTGTTTATTCCATCTGGGCCTGATGCTTTTCCTGTAGAGAGACTATTGTATTCGTCTTATTTTTCTTGTGGACTAAGACCTAGGGATGTTAGGAGATTTGTGTCAGTTGGAGGAGTTGCTTGTGGGACTTGCTTACCACTATCATTCTGTATTTGGCTACAAAAATAGTTATTCAGCAGTTCAGCTTTTTTCGAAGGAATCGTGTATAAGACTGTCAGTATATGGACTTTTTAAAGGAGGTATAGTTTTGTCCTTATTTGGTGAAATAAAATACTTAACGGTAGACCACCAAGACTTAGGTGAGAGAGGTTCGGATTTAAATTTATTTGCCAATTGTTCATAGTTATCAAGTTTAGAGCGTCGTATTAACGTGACGGTCTCATTACGCAGTCTCCTAAATCTTGCCCAAGAGGATTTGCTGTTAGTTCGTTTGGCCTTCCTGTTTGCACATTTACGTTTTCTAATAGCTTTACGGACTGATGTATTCATCCATGGTACAATGTAATTAAAATCTCCCGTAATAAATATATCGGAAAACCCAGTATCGACAGCCAGTGAAATAAAAATCTTCTATTAAGCTATTATAAATTGTATCAGCGTTAGTTGGCCTGTAAAAGTTGCCAAAAAGTATCTTTTTGTTGTTACGCAATGTAACTTCGACCCATAAGCATTCTAGGTTATTTGGTTCAAGATCAGCTCTATGCTTGAAGTGATGATTGTTTTTAACATATATAATAATACCTCCATGAATGTTTCCGAAATAATTCTTCACTGCATTATCCAAGGTGTTATTGCTATCATCAAATAGGCTAGGAAATAACTGCTTTCAAAAAAATAACCAAAGGTAATCCTAATCCTAAATAAAACTGACGACAAGAACGATCCAAGATACGACTGTCATCATGAAACAATCCGAGATAACACTGTCGTCATGAAGCAACGAGCGATGATACCGCCGTCAAGAAAATCAGAGATATTTTTGCAGTCATGAAACAATCCGAGACAATACTGTTGTCAAGAAATAGCCCGAGATAAAACTGCCGTCATGAAACAATATGGGGAATATTACTGCAGTCAAGACACACTCTCTGATAATACTGCCGTCATGAAAATAATCCGAGCTGTAACTGTCGCCATGAATCATTCCAAGATAATAATGCAGTTTTGAAACAATCAGAGTTAATACTGTCGTCATAAAACATTTTAAGTATGAAACAATCAGAGATAATACTGCCAACATAAAATAGTCAAAGATGATATACTACCGCTAACATGAATATTTTTAACATTTTTATCCGACATTTTCGATGACATTTTTCAAGTGATCATTACTGCTATTTATTCATGTCATGAAATAAGCAATCACTATATAATACGAGGTGTTATTTCTATCATCAAATAGACAAAGACATTAATACTTTCTTAAAAATAATCCAAGATTAAACTGCCGTCATGAAAAAATTCGAGTTAAAACTGCCGCCAAGAAACAGTCAAAGATAATTTTGCCACCAGGAAACAATCCGGGATAATATAGCCGTCATAAAATAAATGGAGTAATACTGCCGCCAAAAAACAATCCGAGAAACTACTAACGTCAAGAAACAATCCGAGATTATACTACCGTCATGGAACAATCCGAGATAAAACTGCCTCCATGAAACGGTTCAGGATAAAACTGAAGTCATAAAACAAATAGAGATGGTACTGCCATCATGAAATAATCAGAGATAATACTGCAGCCACGAAACAATCCGAGTCTATACTGCATTCAAGAACCAATTCGAGATAAAACTGCAGTCATTTTACAATTCAGGATATTACAAAAACAAGTAGAGATGGTACTGCCGTCATTAAACAATCTAAGATAATACTGCAGTCATGGAACAATCCGAGATATACTACATTCAAGAACAAATCCGAGATAAAACTGACGACGTCATAAAACAATCCAAGATGATACTGCAGTCATGAAACCATCCAGGATATTACGGCAGCCATAAAAAATCTGAGATATTACTGCAGTCATGAAATAATCTGAGATATTACTGCAGGCAAGAAACAATCCGAGATAATACTTCGTCATAAAACAATCAGATATTAAAATGCCGTCCTGAAATAATTATCCGAGATAATGCAGCTGCCAAGAAGCATCCCGAGATAATACTGCTGTCATGAAACAATCCGAGATAATACTGCAGTCAAGAACCAATCCGAGATAAAACTGCCGTCATGAAATATTTCGAGATAATACTGCAGTCATGAAACAATCCTAGAAATTAATGCAGTCAAAAATGAATCCGAGATCTTACTGCAGTCATGAAACAATCAGAGATTTAACTGCCGTCATGAAATAATCCGAGATACTGCTGAAGTCATGAAACAATCAGAGATAATACCAGCGTCAAGAAACAATCCAAGATACTACTGCCGACATGAAATTATCCGAGATAATACTGCAGTCCGGTATATAACTGAAGTCATGAAAAAAAAATCTTAGATATTACTGCCGCCATGAAAGAAACCGGGATATTACTGCATTCATTACAGTATCCAGCAATAACGAAACAATCCGAGAATAAGCAACAGCTATTAAACAATCCGAGATAATACTGCGTCATGAAACATTCCCAGATAATACTGCGTCATAAAATAATCCGAAAAAATACTGCCGTCACTAAATTTAATTCCATGATGGACCTTTGCGATCGTTTACTGCCGTCATGAAATAATAAAAGGTTCTACTGCCACCATGGAACAATCGGAGCTTTTAATGCCGTCATGAAATGATCCGAGATATAACTGCAGACTTAAAAAGAATCCGAAATGTTTTGACAGTCAAGATTTGGTTCAATGTGCTTTTGACGTTTAAGACCGCAACTTTTAACATTTATTTTAATTTCTAAATTGATCGTCTTCATGCTCCATAACAATGGCCCTATTGACCAAATCTTTAAACATACCTTATTTAACCTAAACTCGACTCATACATTACCTAGACTTTTACGAACAAACGATCGGATTTAGCTTAGTTTTGCATAATTTTGTAGTGATTTTCCTTTTGTACTTTTTCCATACAATGTTTCACATTTTTACATTTTCCTTGGTATTGGCTTTTAAACCTCGTTATATCTCATTCATTAAGTCAAGTGCATTGTTCTTTACATATCGTATTCTTTGGGTTTCATTCCCTGAATTTTGTCGAAAACTAAACCTGTGTAAATAAAACACGTATAAACAAATTTGGCATAATTAACATCCTGTCGTACTTATTACTGCAGATGTAAAGGGGGTCTTAAATTTATGTGTACAACAAATCTGCAGTACTTTCATATTGGAAATTATCAATGCCTCCCTTGACAGTAGGGTATGACTTGATGTTTGTTCGTTTTGTTTTGGAAGGGCGAGTGGGTGGTCTTTAGACGGGACGAAGGGTGAGAGTTGCTACTGTAACATTGTGTATTTTTTTGTTAAATTGGATCTTATTTCAGGTAAATCATATTGATCTTTTTATTTCAGATTAGTCATATATCAGCAACGACTGCTATACAACAAAATGATTTTAATACTTGGTGGAAGGATATTGCACAGGTGAGCACATTCCGTTTTCATAGTATTATATTTATCATCATCCTTGTTATCTTTCAATCCATTTTAAATGAAGGAGGAGTATTATATACGGTAGGTAATATCTTCTCCGTTAACATTTAACTGGATTTAATTTATATTCAATAATATAATCCATATATAAAAATGTGTTGCAATGTTTCGATTTAAATCAAGCCAATTTCACTTTGAAATCATTTGAGAGTATTGAAATAATTTACGGCACTGCTCGCTGAGGTTTCTAGACATGACGGGGCTGGAAATAATTTTTCAGATTATTGTTCCATTTGATTTAGGTCTCCGATGCTTCCATAACAAATATTCTAACTGTGAACAATGACTGAATATAGAACCAAAATCGCTATTCAATAAAATCGAGCTATGAAAAACACAAAAATACAATTTAGAACTCGCCTCTGAGATTAGTAATAACTTAATATTTTTATCTATTAAAGTGCCAAATTTGATCTATGTAAGAAATTCCTATTTTATATTTTAGACTTTAAGTCCTCAGTGAAGTTTTTTTTTTATTGTAAAATATTTTTTGTAACACTAAATTTTGGAATTCTCCAAGTCTGATTTTGAGTTATCTCTGCGAAAGATTGGTGTATTTACACTAAAAAACCATTAACACTAGAATCAGTACGTACGTCAAGATTTCAGGTGTCAAGTACTTTCAGTATTTGATAATTTTCCGATTTTCAGTAATCACAGTGCGTTATAATTTAAAGTATCAGTAATTCCAGTAATTCAAGTCCTGCACAAATTTCAAGTACTAGTTATTTCCGTGCATCAGAATTTTCAAGTATCAGTAATTCCATCATGTCACAGCTTTCAAGTTTCGGTAAATTTCAGTGCTTTATAGTGTTTTACACAATTTTCAGGTTTCCAGTACATGCAGTGCTTCCCAATTTTCAGGATGTACGATTAGTATAAAACATTCACGATTTTAGGGTTTCCAATATCTCCAGTGCGACACAATTTTCAGGTGTTGCAGTACTTTGATTTCTTTTATTTTTTGGAATTAAGTAATTTCAATGCTGCCAAATTTTGTTGTTTCTAGTAATTACAGTGCTTCCACAAATTATCAGGTTTTCTTTTACATTCAGTGCTTTAATATTATAGAATTCCGGTAATCCCAGTGCTTTTCGAGGTCATCAATGCATCATGATTTTTCAGTTTCTAGTTGTTTCAGTTTTATTAACAATTTCCAGGTTTCAGTTACATTCAGTGCTTCACATTTTTTAGGTTTTGAGTACCACGAGTGCGTCCATGTCTTATGTATTTAAAGGAAATAACTCTTAGAAGATGTCCACCAAGCTATAGCCCTAACGCCTTATAGCCACGCGTTAAGGCTCATGGATTTTCCTTATTTGGTCTTGAATTTAATAGCAACCAGTGGATCTCCATCTTTATTTTACAGTTATCAGTGACTTTACAAGAAACAGTTGTCGTCCAAAGCAAGTGGTGACTTTCATAGCAAACTCTTTGATTTCTGTAAGAGAAATCTACTTTCCAAAGTAATTAGTGACTTCCTAAGGCACCATTGACTTTCCAAGGCAACCAGTGGCTTTCATAGAAACCGTTGACTTTCCAGAGTAACCAATGACTACAAAAACAACTAATTACATTCTTTAGCAACAAGCTAATTCCAAAACCGCTCTTCTTCTTAGCAAAACTTGTGTTTCTTAGCAACAAGTGTTTTTGTTCAATCATTGATGTTCCATGGCAACCATTAATCCATTAGAACAAATGATTTTTATCAACCTGTTCAAAAGAAGCCATTAACTTCCAACGCATTCATTGTTTTCTATAGCATACAGTGACTTTCCATTTGTTCATAGCAACCATTTAACTTCATAGCTAACATTCACTTTCCATAAAAACTATTGACTTTTCATCGAGGAATCAACCATTGACTTTCATAGTAGCCACTAACTTCCATATACATTAATGGTTTTGTAAAGCAACCAGTGAATATTTAAATATCAGACTATTTGTCCTAGCAATAACAACCTGTAAACTTTTTTGCATTTGCCGGTCAGATGCAGATATGACCGGTGTGATATCAGTATAAGATTTAGACTTAATACC
The DNA here is from genome assembly GCF_026571515.1 of Ruditapes philippinarum. Classification (NCBI taxonomy): domain Eukaryota; kingdom Metazoa; phylum Mollusca; class Bivalvia; order Venerida; family Veneridae; genus Ruditapes; species Ruditapes philippinarum. The sequence goes on from NW_026854531.1 coordinate 57,282, forward strand.
TGCTTTTCTTTTATAGTAAACTGTGTTGATTGTTACTTTAAACAGATAATTTGTCGGGTCAGCATCTGCGATAAACACTTATAAAGATCATCAAACACCGAAACTAAATACTAAAGTTGTTATTAAATTCCGGTTTTAGATACTTGTTCGTCGATGTTCTCCAGCTGTGAATATTCAGCAAACAATTGCCGAATTCAAAACTATCCCTCTCGATCCGGAAGAAGAGAAAAGGATACATGAAGAAATAAAAAAGTGGAAGGACTATGAAGCCGATGTTGACCGACTGGAAAAGGAAATGACAGACATGAAAGAAAATGTAACTGACGTGAAAAAAGACGTTAGAGATGTAAAAGAAAATGTTACTCATGTGAAGAAAGACATTGAAGACATAAAAGCTAATTATTCTGTGGTGAAGAAAGACCTTGAAGACGTAAAGGAAAATGTAACTGATACTGCAGTGAAGAGAGACATTGAAGACATAAAGAAAAATGTATCTGATGTAAAAGAAGACTTAGATGACGTAGAAGGAAATGTAACTGAAGTTCAGGAGGACCTTGAAGACGTAAAACAAAAACATTCTACAGTGAAGAGAGACCTTGAAGTTATAAAGAACAATATAACTGATGTGAAGAAAGACTTTGATGACGCAAAAGTAAATGATACTGCAGTGAAGAGAGACATTGAAGGCATACAGGAAAATGTATCTATCGTAACGAAAGACCTTGATGACGTAAAAGAAAATGTAATCAAAGTGAGGAAAGACCTTGAAAACGTTAAGGAAAATGTAACTGAAGTAAAGAAAGACCTTGATGAGATCAAAAGACGACAAGGAGCAGGTTTGTTATTTTTAAATCTTAACTAATTTATTGTTAAATGAAATGGACGTTAATAGATATCTTTGGAAAGGCAGAAAAAAGAATATACAAGAATACAAATAAATGAAATGGAACTTTTATGGATCACAAGGTTTCTTGTCAAACGCAATAATTCTTGAAAGACATTCTTTCAATTAATATTTTTAGGTTTACCATCCGTGATAACTATAAACTCGTTTATTTTTAAAAATGTTTTCACAAACTCAACAAATCTCAGCTTGTCGGTGTGACATTAATTTGTAAGTAACCCCCCCCCCACACACACACACAATTGCCAAAATATACAAATGTACAAGAATAAAAAACAAATGCAATGAAACTTTTAAGGATTAAAAGTTTTCGTGTCAAAGGCAATAATTCTTAAACAACATTCTTTTCATAGATATTTTTCTAAGGTTTAGATCCTGTCATTTTCAATCCGTGATAACTATCAACTCGTCTATTTTTAAGATTTTTTTGACAAACTTGACAAATCTCCGCTTGTCGGTGTGACATTTTAAATAATTTCCTCCCACACAATTGCCAGAAATATCACCAATAATACAGTGTTTAACAAAAAGGAAAATTTTCAAAGACTTGGTTATTATTTTGAATGTCATATAATTTTATAATCAATTCCTTCCACTTTGTAAATAAAACTCATATAATTTCTCACCGTAAATATTAAAAATGAATCTACAATATTTCATCAGTGATTTCAAGAATTTCTGAAAATGTGCCGCAGAATCTATTAATGTAACTGAAAATTCATACCATGTGTGAGTAGTTTGTTAAGGTATTAGGACCCTAATGGGCACTATCAGGAACTAAAGAATTGACATCATAGGTCAGATGTGTACCTTAAAGTACACCTGTATGCAAAATTTAAACAAAGTTTACCGTACGGAAATCAAGTTATGGCCACTTTTCTGAACTCAAGCTAGGATGTTATGAGGGCCCTGTTTTAGAAATGAGGAACCTTTAAATAATCTGCAATAACATTCTAATGAAAAATGTTTTCCCATGAATTTTTGGTAAGAAACAAATAGTGCCATTCAGCTAACAATCCACATAAGCAAAATTATGGTTTCTACTTAAAATTTATGAAATCTGTATAAAAATGTTACCCTACCCCACCCTTTTTTACCACATGTCTGACCATTTTTCTACTTAGGGAGCCTAATTCAAAACATTCTTAAAATTTACCCAAATGAGTGCCTGTTTTCAAAGTTTCCCTAAATTTTTAAAAAAAAGTATATTGGTTGATCTTGTAAAATATGAAATACTTTTACCGTCTAGTTTTGATTATATTACACTTTGAAAATATCAGGTACCATATTTATTACTAGATTTAGCATAATATAGCCAATAAATACCTATATAAATTAAAAATTCAAAATTAAACACTTTTTTCTTTCCATATGGGACATGAGAGATACATAAATAATGTTAAAAGAAAAAAAGAAAGAAAAAAAAAGTTGACCCTTCTGGGGATTGAACCCATGGCCCTCATTTTCAATGTAGTTAACAGTAATTCTAGCCTATTTGAATACTCTTCAAAGCGGAGGTAATGCATTAGGGTGCTAATACCTTAAAAGATACATTCTTATTTCACCCTTTCCAGTGTAATACTGTAATATATCAGATGATTATATTCTGATAAACCTCTAGTGAAATTTGTAAAATATAATTTTCACTGCAGCCGGACGGACTATATCTGAATGCGGATTAAATGAATATTATAACTAAATGAAATATCGGGTAAAAATAAATGCCGTCATACGTAAATGTTGCATCTATAGGAAAAGAAAGCCGAGTCATAATACATCATGTTAAAAATGTAACAAAATTAGAGAAATTTAACAGAACTATATTTCAAACATGGTGGTGTGGCGTCATAAAGGAGAATGCGCGACGTTACGCGGCAAAATCAGAAAAGTACTCGAAATCACTTAAAAAACCTGAAATAAAAAGAAATTTATTTTTTTTACATATAAGAATAAAATATATTTCATTCGTGAACACCAGCTTTCTATTTTCACTCGTGGCTACGACACTCGTGAAAATATTGCATCTGGTGTTCACTCAGTGAAATATATTTCAGTCTTACATGTAAAACAAACAAATATCATCTATACATCAATCAATATCAGGGATGATACCAGTGATAAATAATTATTGAATAATTACAACAATAATACGGAACAGTGTCTTAAACATGCTCATAAAATATCTTGAAATGAACTGTCAATGTTTGACATTCATAAACAATCATTTAACCTTTTCCACATGGAAATCCTTATTCATTTATTATTAATATAAAACTTTGTTATTTGAGATTCATGTACATAAATGAAGAATCACCCTTGAAATTACTTTAAATGGTGTTATTTTATTGATACACCCCGAATAACAAAAGTTGTAAGAGGTGTTTAATAGCTTGAGGCTGACTGTATGTCAGGCCGTCTGGTTGTTTGGCAGTCTGTGTGCGCGTCTTTTTTGAAACCGCTGAACAAATTTAAATGCAACTACCGCTGAACAAATTTAAAAGCAACTGTTCATGATTTCTTCTTGTGCCGATTGTAAAAAATGTTAATCGACCAATCAATGAAATTGACATTTTAAGTCCTTAGATTTGTTGAAATGTGTTCTAATTGGCTTTAACTTGTTACTAATGTCTGTATTTTATTCATACTTTGTTACTAGTAACCCTTTTAACAATACCCACAGGCACAAATTACTTATTGTAATATTGACCTTTATTTGACCTTGATGATAAAAATATTGTGTTGAATTTTGCTCAATAGGTCATAATTTTGTTATTAACGGTTGGATTGATTGATAAGAGTTCCAACAAACCATGTTATTGTCGTGTTAAGCAGTTCTTGTCTGACAATTATCTTAAAATGACCTTGACAGGTTCGGCCAAATCATTGAATTTTGGTAAAATATGCATAATTTTGTAATCAAAAGATTGATCCGATTTATACTGAGTGGAATAAATACCGCCTACGATAAAACTGTCAAATGTATTTATTTAAGTATGACGGCAAATAATTGAAATTTCATATATTAGGCCAAATATTTGTTTTAATGAGCAGATTTGATTCATATTTGAACATAACAACAATGAACAAAACTTTCATGTGATGTAACTCAAGTATGACCTTGGCCTTTATTCGTTCTTAACAAAGTTAAAATTTCCGAATCCCGCAAAAGTTCCGCATGCAGTATTTCGCTTCCTAAACTCGAAATGCCGCATAAAACGCGGAATGGTTTCTGAATTCCGTATGGACGAATACTCTTTTCACAAAATATACATACGAAATTCGCATATAACTTCTGGAAATCTGGGTTAACGCTCACCCTCAACGACAAATTTTATTGAACTCTATAAATTATATTATTTATACACATACGTAAGTGATATTAAGATGCAATGACAAATAAAAAGCAATATTCAAATACTTACTGATTGGTATTTAAGGTCTTTAAATCTTTATGAATTTTGCAACCATTTTGTTATTTATTGATACCAAATTGATGTTCATAAGAAGCAAATAGTCTCTGCTGATGGTAGCTCTTGTTCTCAGAAATAAAGGCTGTTTGCGAGAGTATTCGTCACATTTAGTGATGATGATATTTACATATTTCAACATATTTCTTTTGTACTTATTTACAGAGAGAAGTAATGAAACTACTTCACCAGTACACACAGACGAGAGAAAATATCAAAATCACAAGAAGGGTAAGTTAATTTTGCACAACTATCATATTAAGCTAAACAAAGCTCTTGTGTAACAGTCTGTCGTCAGTACAGTTCACCTTTCTTGGAGTGTTTAAGTTGTTTACACCCTTCTTGCAACAATATCTTTGAGATAAATGGCATGGGCGGCTATTGCACGACAATTGTGTACTTCGCGTTGTGTCTACTGGAATTTATTACAGCAGCACAAGTTTTGATGTAACACTAATACAAATCAACTTTTAAAACAATTTTTATTTCTCGGTTAAATAATCCCTTATTCCGCGATTACAAATAAATGTATATCAACAAAATAGCTCTCCGTTTATTAATTATAAAATGCGAACAGACAAGTACGTAGCTTAAATGAATAAGTCAAAAAAGTATCAAAGCCGCCCCGACGCTGAATAGGCAAACTTGATTTAACGTGAACTATACAGTATCACCCAGAATGCGCGCTTTGAGACTGCACGAGTCTATTTTATGAAGTTCAATTAAATATGCAGGTCATCGGGGTTAATTAATCATGCAATCAACTTTTGACCAATCGGATCGGTTTAACCTATTTACGCACGTAAACGCACGTTTCGTAAGCTGCAACCCCGGCCAAACCTATGAAATATCCCATATTTAGAAATGACCGAACTTTGTGCTGAATAATGCTGACTGCATTGCTTCTTGGTCATCAGTTTTGCAAGAGGTGGAAATACAACAACCTCCCGGCCACAATAAGTCACAAATAGCTTACATGTATGAAATATGCTCATTTTCATGACCAGTTCAACTGTCCGAATTTTAATTCAGTTATATGTCCTAAAATGTACTTTGAGTGTCAGTATGCTTAAACTATTTCAACAAGTTGCGTTAACATTTTTATAAAAAGAAAGGCTATATTATTATCTGTTACTATGGCCATTAACATTTACAAGATACTGTTATTTTTTTAACTACTTTCAAATTATTTAAACAGCCTTTTATAGCAATGAATGAAAAAGCTTTTTGCGATTTGAATGCAACGGTACGAATAGCCTTGCAAGATGGATAGCACTGTTCAATTAACATGATGTGACCAGCTGTATAAACCTGTATGTAAAGCCGCTGCCGACAGGTTCGATATAAGGGTAATTATAGCCTCTGTCTGGCAAGTTTGATATAACAGTTTGTATAGTTCCATATGACGATAATTTATTCTCTGCTGGCGAGTGTGATATAACGGTATTTAAAGCTTCTGTCAGCAAGTGTGATATAACGGAATTTACTGCCTCTGTCAGGACGCGGATATAACTGTATTTATTGTCTCTGTCAGCAAGTGTGATACAACATTATTTATAGCCTCTGTCAGCAAGCGGGTATAAATGTATTTACTGCCTCTGTCAGAAAGTGGGATATAAAGATATTTACTGCCTCTTTCAGCAAGTTGGATATAATGGTATTTACTGCCTCTGTCAGCCAGTGGGATATAACTGTATTTACTTCCTCTGTCAGCAAGTGAGATAGAACAGTATTTACTGCCTCTCTCAGGACGCGGGTATAACTGTATTTACTGCTTCTTTCAGCAAGTGAGATACAACAGTATTTATAGCCTCTGTCAGCAAGAGGGTGTTATTGTATTTACAAGTGGGAAATAACGATATTAACTGCCTCTGTCAGACCGCGGGTATAGCTGTATTCACTACCTATGTCAGCAAGTGAGATACGAAAACTTAAATAAGCAAATAATATTGACCAGATCAGATTTTCTATTTTGCATTTTCATTTAAGGTACCTTTAGTCAAAGAGTGTGGAGGAGTGAATCAAAATTCTATAATTATTATTCGGATACATTTGGAACCGGAAATGGAATTTTAAGTTAAATAAAAAATCCCACCACCTTTTTCACTATAAACTACCCTGACTATAGTGGTTAATTTGTGTCATTCATGTTTTCGCTCCGCGACAACACCAAGCGATAGTCGATAATTAGTAAGTTAAAATGGCGGGGGTGCGGAGCGAAAAGTCACTTATTAGCGGGGACGCGGGTCGAAGTTTAATAAATAAAACTTCGCCCCGCACCCACAATAATAAGCGTGTTTTCGCCCCGCGGCCCCGCCAAACGAAATGTCGAGAATTAAAAAGTTAAAATGGCGGAGGCGCAAAGCGAAAACACGCTTATTGGCGACTTTTCGCTCCGCGTCCCCAGCATTTTAACTTTATAATTCTCGACTTTTCGCTTGCCGGGGACGCGGGGCGAAAACACGAATTGCACAAATCAGTCACCGTACATAACAGCAATAACACCAGTTCTTATTACTATAACTAATGTACGACAGGACTATTATTCATGAAACTATATTATTTGTGAAATAATAAGATGTCCGGAAGTTCAGAATCTGATGCAGCATCAGAGTCAGATTAAGCATCCATACATGCTGAGGCAAGTAATCTGAGAGCGGAGCAAGATGATACAAATGTCATATCTCCTCCGGACCCAGATCACTCAACATCTACTCTTAATACACAACATGAAAAGTCTACTACACCACTACCCCAGACAAATGAACAATCAAAAGCAGGAGAAAAAAAGCAAAAGCAAAATCATATAATGAAACTTTGCCCGCAACATCTCGAACAGAGATCAGTAAATACTTCCGGCAAAATCAAACAAGTGAGACGCCAGGCAGAATTAAAAGTAGGACGAATTCCGTTACGCTGTCACAAGATCACCGCTAGTCGATCCTAACAGTACAAAGAAAACGTGTACAAGTTAAGTGTTAAGTGCGCACACTATAAAGTAGCGAAAACAATGGACACAAATACGGGCATACGATGTAGATTATCGGATTCACACAGACGAACTGGTTTATATGAAACGCTGATCCCCATACAGGAATTCCAGTGTATATTTTACATATTACTATTATATATGATCTGTTCTCTATGGAGTTTTGTATTTAATAAGATATGCTGAAAAATATAAAATGATAAGTAGTAAACTCAATAATAATTATAGAGTATTAAGAACTATGAGTTTGAAAATACGTAAAAACTATATTTTAGTGAACATTTAGTTAATCAATAGATTTACTGCAAATATTTTTAGATTTAGAAATTATGAATATGTTAAAAAAATACAATTAGATCATATTCTTGAAGTATATTTATGGTTTTTAACAGTCATCAGTATTTTTATTTTCTCACAATCAATCGTGAAATTCATGATAACACTCATGCGCATAAAAACGATTTCTTTACAATGTAAACATAGCCCGGTCATGGGAAAAGAACTAATAATAGCTGCCGGTTTCTTTTTGCCGCGCCAGTTTTTGGCAATTCAACCCCTATTTTTACGCGCTTTAAAAAAATGAAAACTATCTTAAATTGTCATATTTACTAAAAGGTTTAAAAGTTGATATGTTTTGTTTTTCTATCTTTAATACTCTTTTGTAAAAATGCATTGAAAGTTTGCATTTGCCATGGCAAAGTGTGTTTTGCCATGGCATTTCGGCATTTGCCATGGCAAATAATTTGACATGGCAAATTAGAATTGCCATGGCAAGATTTTTCATACATTTGCCATGGCAAATTTGCCATGGCAATTATTTTTTAAAAACATCACAAAACATTCTAAAACTTATCCTATGACATTTTATTGGTGCTATTGTTATGTTTTTATTGCAATCTCTAGTTTTTTTCATTGTGCCATAGAAATGCCATGGCAAATTTCTTCCATGGCAAATTCCATGGCAAAAATTTGCCATGGCAATTACATAAAAGTTTGCCATGGCTAAAAAATAAAAATAAAAATAAAAAAAAAAATATTTTTTTTTTTGCATTTTTTTTATAAATTTAAACATGGCAAATGGCATATTAAGGAATATAATATTTAAAATTTTAAAGTTTACGCAAGGAATATCTTTTCAACCACGGGTCCTATTAATTAGAATACATTGTATATGACATTTTAAAACGACAATAATTATGAGATCAAGGATCGAATATAATCATTTATGCTAAATAATAATAATAAAGCTTGAGTGGTAGTTATATAACAGAGAAAAAAAAGTATCCCTAGAGAAAGCCCAACATAGCAAATTTGAAAATTTGAGCCAGTTCATGGACGGTACTGGTAGTCCAGTGGTAGGACACGCGCTAAGGGATCGAGAGGTCCTGAGTTCGAACCTCACCAGGGGCACTGTTAATTTCCTTGAGCAAGAAATTTACCTGCGATTACTTCACTTCACCCAGGTGTAAATGGGTACCTGCGAGGGTGGTTTAATTCCGTTGCGCCAAAGTGTCGGCTGCACTAAGCGGAGTTAAAAGACTCCCTAAGGAGATTGATAGATAGATACCAGTAGCCCAATGACCAGGGGTAATAGCTGTAAAGTCGGTGAACGTGCGTAAGCATGAAACTTAGACTATAAAATGCAATTACTTTACTTTTACTGGTAAGTGCAAATTACCGTCAACGTCCCCTAGCAACGGCTTAAGCAGTATATAACATTTTAACATGAACTGGTAAAATTTAGAATTTTGAAACATCCGCATATGTGTTCATATGGTGGTTATCATGGAACCTTTAATGTGACACGTTAGTACCATTCCACGAGAAGCGACATATTACAATAAACTTATAATAACATAAATAACAGACTTTACTTGTTAACTATATATAACTTTTAAACACCATAATTATGTATAAATATGTGCAATTACATTTTTAGTTTCCGGTTTCTTCTAGTATAATGCAGTCTGCGTGATAAAGGACTGCTAAGGAAGGACCTTACAATCCTCACAAGGAAATGATGGGAGATGCATTGGTACAAATGTTATTGAGGGCACCCTTATAGCCTTGTTATTTGTAAAATATTCCAGATCACCTTGAGAAAACAGGACGTTTCGCCCCTAACCAAATCGGCCCTTAACAACTGCTAGTCCCAAAAATGCGTAAAATCTTGGTATAATGAGTAATGGATGTATTAATTTGCTATCCAAAGGAAAATATAGTCAATTTTTGTAAAATGTTTTAGTATCATAAAAAAATGGTCTGTGGAAGGATTGGCAGGAGTGTAAGAATTAAGTGGCCCATCATCAAATCATACGGAATCAATCCTGCGCGAAATTATCATTTGTTTAGGATACTAACCTCAACTTTAGAAGGAAATGTTCTAGTTGAAGCGAAAATGGAAACGTTACCGCCCCTTAAAGAGTACTCATCATTTGCATTAAATCAAAACACATAGGGGGCATGGGACCTAAAAATTAACAATTTTGTAATTCAGTGTGGCTAGAAACACAATTCCAAATATTTCAAAATCTGTTTCACAGGCAGATAACCAGTTGCACAGCATTATTCAATGATTTATGACATACGTTGAAGAAAATAATAGTTTGCATGCATTGCTCCTTAAAAAACGACTGACAGCAATTTATATTAATCCCCACCCAGCCAAAATCACCTAAAATATACCAATATTGGCAATCTTCATGCAGGTGCAGCATATTCCAGAATCCGTCCGATTCCTTTAAAAATATCACTAACACGCAGTGCAAGCTATGGCATTTTCAAAAATGACAGATTAAGTGTCTGTCATGCGTTTAGATTTTTCACAAAATTTATCCGCAATTTCTTACTTGTTTGGCGCCAACTGTCAAAGCTTATTTTTTTAACTTTTTCATCTCCATTCAGAGTGTCACAAATACATACAAAGCTACAGAAAATGCTTAGTTTCGGGTAAAAAACAACAACAAAAATCCTGCTCGTTTCCTACACACAAACTAGAAAGAATTACACTGACAGAGAAATATCAGAAGTTTTCCAGTACCTTCAAAACACCATGTCTGAGTTATTAAAAATATTGACCGGGGCTACCATTTGAATATGTCCCCTGTCCGCATATTTCCCGCCGATAATTTGTATTTTTTTTTTCTGTAAAATATGATAAACAAAACCAACAAGGAAAGGAAGTATGTTTGCGGTGGTTCCCTTGTCATGTAATTTTGTTGATTCGTTATGCATATTGAAAATGTAAGCAACGATTGATTCAAAAATTAATATAGGGCCGGGAAATATATTTGAATAATGAAAATTGAACATTAAAAAACGCATACGAACATTCGAAAAACAGATGAAATGTTGTATTTTTTGTACTTTCAAATTTCAATCAAGATCGTAAATAAAACCATTAAACTTTACTTGACCCGGTGTTCATATGTTTTTATAACGCGTGACATCGACTATCGCCAATTAACTGTGAAAAGTTGTGAGTATAGTTAATCAAAAGGGCACCCGTTTCACAGTTAATAATTTACTTGTTAAAAGTATATAATGTAAAATTTTCCGATTTTTATTATCTTATTTTATTGTTTTTCTGTGCTATAATATCTAGGGGCGTGAGGGATGTTGCACTTATTCATTATCTCTCATGTATAGACTCAATCAAACCGAGTCTGCAATTTCATGTAATTTTGTTGTGATTAATGCTTCCGATGGATCACTTTGTTTCCAGATATTTTTTTCGATCAATCAATAATTGCCTTCAATTGTAAAAAGAAAAATTAATTTGCACGTATTAATCGGCGCGTTATTAAAGCACGGAAATGGTCATCCATAAAGGCCAAACACGTCAAACTTGAAAATGTTGCAGACTTGGTTTGATTGATCCTGTTTATGGACGGTAATCTCAAGTGCAAACTACCGTCTACGCCCCCTTGCACCGTCTTAAGCAGAATTCAGCATTATTACATGAAATGGTGTAAATTTGAATTTAGAAACATCCGCAGATGTATTCAAACTGCGGGTATCATGGATACTTCAATGTGACACAGAAGTGCCATTCCATGAAAGGTGGCGTATTGTCCCCAAGTAATAATCAAAGGGTTGCAAGCTCTGTGGTATTTTCTGATCGTTGCTATCGCAATCGTACTGTATATCTGTATGTATTTTCCTGTATATCCTGACATCGCTAAAAATAGCATTTTAATTGATTAAAATCATATTCATCCGCGTACATGTATTGACAATTCTATAAAGCCAACGCAACTTTTAAACCTTGAGTGCGTTGTAATTTTTTTTGTTT
>NW_026854532.1:0-93464 GCF_026571515.1 Ruditapes philippinarum
TTGTGTTTGACCTTTCTAACAATGAATCTCTGAGCGTGTGGCCGATCAGGAGCAATCATGCTACTTTTGTTGTTTGTTATTCCTATGTGTGTTTTAATTACTGTATGATAGTGTCAACATGGCGTATTGCATTACTATTGGTATAGCTCTCCAAAATAGGTCAATTACCGTTAATGTTGAAGCACCAAACATAAAATATAATGACAGTAGCCGCCTTTCTAATAGAATTTGTAACTTCCCATTGTGATAATTATGACGTGCAGTTTTCAAGAGCTAGCTGTAACATGCAGAAAAAAAGGATTATATATTATAAGTCTGCATGCGATCATCATTCATCTATTAATAAGCAATATGGCAAATAATATTAATTTCTATACAGGAGCATAGGGCCTGATATATTTCATTCCCGTAATCTTGCATTGTAACAGTTAAGAGTAATACTTTTGGCACACGCCAAATGGTTAATGTAATTATATATCTCAAACAGTAGAATCACAATAATTGTAGAAAAGGATAGGTGATGGTATAAAATGAAGTGGTGGTTGTGTAAGTGATAGCGGTGACAGTTGCGGTAGTGTTACATGTAGCAGTGTTTAGTTGTAATTATAGATATACGTTTGTTTCGATGGTGGTGGTATTGGTGGAGGTAACCATCGTTGTGGTCGTTCTTGAAGTGTATTTTCAGAATGTGCATCATCAATATTATTATATCCATCCTAAGAAGATTCAACTTATCCATCTATATCGCATTTAGATGCTTTAAAGTACATAAAAGAGAATTCACTTAGATTTTTGTCATGACGGGAATAGAAATATTTTTTTCCGAGATTTGTGTACTATTTTGGTTAAGTCTGTACAAAAAACCATGTGTGCAAATTTTCAAATCAAACTCTTATCCCATTTTTCCAGAGTAATCAATTTTATTGAACAAATTGAGCCGAACTAAAGAAAAAACGTTCACTCAAATCGGTTTGTTCAATTTAATTCATTTGTAAGTTCTCCTAAGTTTCGAGGGGAATGGGGGTAGATAGCCATTGTAAGACCCCTCTTTATCAAGGAGGTTGCAGTTTATTGCATGCAATACATAAAAGCTTTCTTTTATGTTAACATTAAGTTATTTACAAATAATTTCAGGGCATTTTGATGGGCGATAACTTAATCGTACATGTGTTACTTAGTTTTATTTCTGCCACTTCTGTTTTCAGTGTTTCCATTCTTACAAGGAATTCGTAATCTGTATATTCTTAAATGTTTTAAAAACTTTTTGATTCGATCAGGCTTAATTCTATGTTATCTAGATATATTAATGATTTATGATTATATCTATGTTAGATATTTGTGGAGGCAAAATATCAACACACACGTTATGATGGTTCAAGTACGACTTATTATTTGCCCTGTATAAACAAATAACAATATGTTCTGACTTAGAAAAAGCACAAAATAGAGTTACATTGTATAAATGACATAATCTATCTAAACTCGGGTCACTACGGCTGAGTATATTTTACGATACTTCTTCTTTACTGTACTGTACTGTAGTTTACTTTATCACACACCCGTCCGGATTTTGCGACTCCGTAAATAAGGTATTGCACGGCCGTGCATATATTTTGACGTGACGTCATTAGCGTTATACAAACATAGTGTAAAGACGCGCTAAATGTTAGCGTTATCCTATAGGCGCGTCAATGAAAAATGACTCTTATTTCAATTTAAACGGTCTTTATTTTGGGTATGTGATAAATAGAAAATTAAATTCGTGAAAGTTCATATCTGAATTTATTGCACTCGTTGAATAAAATAATATTATGCCCGCCAGAGGCTTGCATAATATAATTTTATTCAACTCGTGCAATAAATTAAGTATTGAACTAACGCTCATTCAATATCCTCTATTTACTGCACTGGACTGCACCGCACCACATTACACCACACCTCACCACACAACACCACACTACACTACACTACACTTTACTATAATAATATAACATACAAATATATAATTCCCATAATGAGTGAGGGAAAATTTTAAACATAAATTCAATGATACACATAAACATGAATGTCTTTGATAAGGCAATCATAGCGTTATTACATCTACTTTATTCAACTCTTATCTGATTCCCGTTTGACAAATTAAAAGATTAAATTGATTTAGCAAAGATTTTTATTAACCTGTTATAAAGATTATAATCAGACATTATGATCATTTAACGAAAATTTACTACGAAACGATTAAAAACAATTTTGTGATTTACTTCTCTTAATCAAATCTTCAGAGAGTTATAAATATCTGTAAATGACTGTTGATTAAAATTGTTTTGATTCTGGATCTGAGTTTTGCTCGTTTTTGCCATTAAGACATTTTTGTCGCCATTGATATAAATTTTATTATTTGAGAAATATTTTGATAGACAAAACTATATAAATGCCAGGCATTCATAGATAAAGTGAGTCTATTATCATGATAGGAAACTTTGTGAAATGTAAACTTTATAAAGGCTAGGTTATATTTATCTGAAGCATTAAAGGGACTCCACTGAGGTTTAAAAGCCTTAAAAACATAACATTTGGATTTTTTACATAAATCAGCTGGGGCACTTAAAAATAGAAATATAAAGTATAGTACAGAAATATACTTTGAAATAAATTTAAAATCGTATTGTTATGCCTTTCTTAGCCCGATTCGAGTGAAAAGCGTTTAAACGCTTTTTTAAACGCTTTTCATTTTGGGTCTATTTTTACAATTGGAATAGTTATTTTGCAAAAGCGAAGTGCGCGAATAATCTGAAATTTTGCACAAAGATTAGTGGTCTAAACCTTCATCAAATGGTACATTTATCTGGAAAAAATATTTTCAGTCCCATCATGTCAAAAAACCTCAGTGGAGTCCCTTTAAACAAATTAGTACATAAAGTACATCATATCTATCATATATGAGTTTCAATACTCATTGGATGGATGTCATTAAATGTGCTTACTGGTGCTGAGAACAAACACATAATGTGTTAAAAAACATTGTATGATATACATACATAAAACGTATGCAATTATGCAAAAGTCTCATGTCATAAAATGAAAACAACAAATTATATAATGAGTCATTTATATTTTAACAAGGATATTAAAAAACGATATAAGAACTTTAATTTTTTCAATCTTAAGAAATTGAAAACAATAATCTCTATAAAAGGAGACAGTTTAGCTTGACTGTAAATAATTATTATTTCAGCAGAATAATGTCTCTAAAAATCGTGAATGTGGGCATATTAATATTACTATAATGTTAATAGTTAAGTGTTTTCATGATGGCCTTGATATCAGACTGAAGACTGTCATATAAGCCTGAAGCCGAAGGCTAATATGACAGTCTAAAGCCCAATAACAACGCCATTATGAAAATGCCTAATTATTGACAATTTTATTAATTAACAACACATTATCTAAAATAAAGTTAAGTACTTAGTGAACAAAAATAACTAATGTGAAATTCCGTTGTTGTGAGGTATTGCAAATGAGACTCTTTCTTTTTTTAAAAATGTCTCGGAATTTAATGCCCTTCATTGTTTTATGTTCATAATGTCGTGGTGAACTTCATATTAGCCTTACATTTGAAATGAAAACGTGCTTAAAATGGTTTAAATGGTTGCTACTAAATTAAATGTGTTTTGTTATTTATTCCAATCGATAGTCAAATTAAGGATAAATTTACTAATTCTAGACCAATTATAATAATTTGATTGTAGAACTTTTGAATTATCAAAACGTGAAGTTTGAATTATATTGCTCGGGACTTTTGACATTTAATCAATATAACTGCATGCTGTGAATTATAAATTCTAAGACAGAGGGACTTTCGTTATTTTTGGTATTTAATACAGCGAGTGAAGTAATTTGATGTAATTTGTCTCTAATCTCGTAATTTAAAATTTGTATACTATAATTTATTATTTAAGTACATACATTAAAAACATTATGAAATTAAACTAGTCTGCAATAAAGTGTCTACAGGAGACTCATAAAAAGCATTATATTGTCATATTGAGTGGATTTTGTACTTGTAATGTTCATGTACTTCAATGAGCAAAAATCGATTCTAATGTTAAATTAAATCCAACGAATCGAATAAAATGGGTTGAAATGAATCTATCAAAGTAAATTCATCCATTTGATTGTTTCTTTATCAAATTAATTAAAAATGTTATGCTGACAGGCAACTTAAATTTTCTCGGATTAAGTTACATCTTTGTGTTAATTACAAAGTTATATTTAGGGAGTATGCTGTCATTAAACGACCTTTATATGTCTAACAGTATGAAATGCAAGTTCCTTGCACTATTTATTTCTGATTTCTGTTAGAGGTAAATAAGTTAAAGCAACTTTCGTAATAGTCAGTTGATTCAAAAACATACCAAAAATCGCTATTTTGTTAAAATAGACACATTTCAACAAGACTGACTAAGATATATTACTTTTTTTGTTAGTGATTTCTTTATTATTATTTTTATTATTCATCTTTTTGGTGGGGGAGGGGGGAAATCGGAAAGGATTGTTTTGATTGTTGTACATATCAATAATAGGCGTCATCGCATATACCTACTAATTAGTATCTACATAACCTATTAGAAGCCTTGCTTACATTACTTGCTAATTGTATATTAAGTAAATAATGTAATGAATAAGAAGCGATGTTTCTATTTTTGTTTTGAGCAAGTCTTCGTATTATTTTTACTTCCTTTTCTTTTGCAGTTATATACCTACTGGCTGAAAATTGTTACCCTTATAATTCAATAATTCCAGCCTTTCGTTTTGTCTAAGTATCAGAATGTTTCGAGACAATGTCTTTGATGACATCAGATTCCCTAGATATTTATCATGTTTTAACATCACAGAAATATTAGATTGTATGTCTTTTACAATATGAATATTGCATATATTTGTTTACCAAAAAGCATCTGTGTTTTGTTACATAGCCGCTTTCTTAAAGTCTTACAAAAATGGCTTACGTTTCAGACGCTTTGTTTTTGAAAAGAAATGTTTTTAAGAATCATTTCAGTTGTCGTGCCACAAACGCCCGTTCGTGCGCTTAACAATGAACTGCATACCAATCTTCATACATAAATAAGTACCATGTCCAGACCACAAATTACTTTATGTAATTCAATACTCTGCTACGTGCTGCCAAATCTTTATTCAATACCACAGGCAGGGGTTATGTTATTCCAGTTACAAGATTAGAGCTTAATCTTTTTCATGTCAGTATAGTTTATTATCATTTTTACACAATAGAAATTTACATGTCTTAACATTTTGTTATGTTCCCTGTATTAGAGTATGCTTCGGTTGTCACACAAAAAGATCAATGGTCTCTAACAATTAATATGATCAAATTCATACGTTAACTTGTTGGCAAGGTCTTGAAGTCGAAAATGTTACAGGTTTTAAAAGAATACCATAAATATATCAAGGTTACACAAAATCACACAATGTACACTCAATTTTTTAAGTTAAAGAGCGTCGTTTATGATGGTCGAAACACAGCCAAATTTGGTTCTAAGATACAAACTGTTAAAAAATGTATAATGCATTTTATTATCTAACATTTTACTGAAAGGTTCACTAGTCTCTTTAAACAGGCCATAGTTTTTAGTATTTTGTTGATCAATTTAAATTGCTTACTAGCATTTACTTTCCCGTCACCTCTGTAGGTTCAACTATTAGGAAACAATCGGCTAGCTTAAGCAGTAGTCTTCTCAATTCAGTTAATTCTCCTTGATCATTTTGAATGTATTTGAAGTAATTTGCGAGTTGAACATAAAAATGTACATATTTGCATCGGCACTTACCAATCACGAAAATTACCATAGTGGTCATTATGCAAAAACGAGCCATCACTGGCGTTACAGTACACAGTTGAATATTGAGTGGATAAAATAAGGTATTAAATCAGTGTTTCCGCACACAACAGTAAATTACCTTGGATCTTGGATTGTTCTTATCTTTTTAGGCTTTTAGTGCATTTTTTAGTTCATTTTCTTGCAAGTATTGAGCTCTCTGAGATATGAAGCTCTACCAGGGTAAACCGTGCCTTAAATGTTGCATAAAGGGATATCTAAGGTTTTCCTCCAACAGTTTATGTGCCGTTTGACGTAACAAGTTTCAGTAAAGGATGACCGGTCAAGATTATTCAAAGTAAGAAAATAGATTATTCAAATGTTGATTACAGTCGAGTAATGACTGACAAAATCATGTGACTTAAATTTACTTCAACATGTATGCATTGTAACCTTCTTTTTATACATATTATTCAATTTACTTATTTCATAAGTGGATACATCTGTTTTAACACTATATGAACTTCTTTTTTTTTAATGAACCAAGTGTGATAATTAAGCTTTTTCAAGATCAGTTATTGTATTGATTTTACACTTTTCCTTTCAAGTATATTGATTTTAGCTTTTTAATAACGTGTGTGTGTGTGTTTTTTTCAGATAAGAACATTATAGCAATGTGTATATATATAAAAAATATTGTCAAGCACACTTTCACATTCTTTTCAACAATTAACTTATATAATTTCTGAGTAAAGAAAGCAATTCGATTTCATGTTGATACCGTTGTTTTGATAGACAAAAATATATTGACACTATACATATGGCCATGTTTCAATCATATATAAAATACATTTCTGATACATTTAATTATCAACTTTTTTCTACGGATATGTTTGGTCCATTAATTTCTTTATATCTGTGTATAATTTAATTTGTTCTCACTATTGCTATGAATTTCATAAAAAATACAAAATGTATTTGCCAAAGTAACAGTTTATCAGTCAATACTTTTGAAAGTTAGTTACATGGAGTCTAATTCTCATAACAATATCATAGCTTGAAATACAACTTCACGAAGCAGACTAACTTATTTATACAACTGTTTGACACTTTCTTTTTTCCGCAGTGGCACACATGATATTAAAAAACATATGTTTTTTCCGACTTTATATATTTAAACATCTTATGGAGCTAAATTATATGGTTTTATTTGTTGATATGTTATATGAATAATTTCATATCTATAAAGAGGATATCAATAACTCAATGTTAATGTCAAGTTGGTCGATAATTGAACTCACTATATACATGTATCTGCCCAGGTTCTAAGATTAACTTATTTACTGCATTTGAAACATATTTTGTGTTGACGAATCCCGTAGCTAATGATATTATGCAAAGGATTTTCCTACTATCATTCTAGTTGATTTGTTATAAATAAAATACCATGGCGTAAAATTTTCCTTCTGGATTAAAATTTTTAAGGAACATGAAGCTATTTTAACGAAATAAACACTACGCTTTCTTTCTGTTTAAAAAAGATTTTTTTTTATGAAATTAGATATGGCAATATCTCAATCGGTATTGTAAAAAGACTGCACTATTCTTTCTAGCTCTTGATGAAGACCACAATGTACTGCATCTGACAATAGCACTATCCAGAAAATTCAATCAACACTAATCGTCTTAATTTGCTCCATTGCTAGACTATTTTGGTAATAACTTCCTATAGGCTGTCGGAATCTCACTTATTATAATTATTCAAACAGAAATAATTTTGTATGAAACAAGTAACAAGTAACAGAAGCCGAGTAAATGTGTATGAAAGAGAAATGATGTTGTATAAAGTCCAAACAATCATTGAGTTATATACAGAATCGTATTGAAAATAAGATTATTTTTCTAATCAGAAAGAGTCCTTATATTTAATTACTGATAAATATTGAAAATTCAACGTTTCTGAGCGTTTGAAATTAAAAATAAGTATTTTGGTATTAACTGTGCTCTTTGTTGAAGATAAAATAGGATTGAGGTAACGATGTTTAGTTCCTCTTTTCGAGAATATTTACTTGTTGACATAACCACAAATAAACACTCTAATTATGTTATTTAATAGAATTCAGAATGAATTCAATCAAGAAAGGGATCCGACCACATCAAAAGAAACAGTATAATTACTGGTGAATATAAACATAGCTGTTACAGTCGAGGAGATTCATGTGCAGTTACACGTGACGTAAATTTTCGTTGAGATGTTCAGGTCTGTATCTTTACATGCTGAGAACTAATTAAAGAAATTTTAGATGCCCCCTTCTGTTAAGGGGGTTTGAAGGGAGGGGGGGGGGCGGAAGTCCCCCCTCATCGCCAAGAAAATTTCTGACATGTGACAAGCTAAAAATGGCCTCAGGTCGATCTTAGGGTAACTAGTAATCGACGCTGAAAAGTCTTTTACTCTATCACAATTCATTGAGAAGTTGCAGCACTTTGAAATCAGTTTTGATGGGAAAAAAACAATGCAAAATAGTGACTTTTGGCAATTTGGAGACGTCCCCCCGTTGCCATGGTCACAGGACATTTACGATTGAGCATGCTGTTACAGAGGCTATGGTCTAGTCAACATTTGTGCCAAGTTTCATCAGAAGTGAAGCATTTTTTATTGTTTAATAGCAGTTTGAACTTGTTACAGGAGGCGTTTCAATGAAAACGGACATTTTTTCACGATATGCTCATGGGGTTAAAGGTTAATGAGATATATTAATATCATATCTAATCGGAAATTGTTTACTTGAAATATGCACTTCAATTTCGAATATGTGTTTATTTTTAACAAATGTTTCAATCTTATTTTAATTGTTCGGTGCGACAGGACTCAGTCTTTGAATTTTTATATTTCACGCAAAATATATAATAAACAAGATCAACAAGGAAAGGCGGCGTTCAATGAACGCAACCCCCATATGACCCAGCAACAAGAACCAATGGCAATGAGCCCAGGCGGACCCCAAACAAAAACAGGACAGGGCAAAGACAGAGCACGGGCAGGTTAATCCTTAAATGATAAATAATTTGTAACTGATTAGGAATTCAAAGAAAATAATAATAGGCCCATAAAGGGGAAGGGGACAGGAGACCGGGGGAAGGGGGGGGGGTAATCAAAGAAATAAAAACTAGAAGCAATGGGGAAGATACTTACCGTAGACGAGAAAACAACAAGGGACACAAGCAAAAGTGTCACCAAAAGAGTATGAAACAACATAGACATACATCTGAGGAACACAAGGGGGCGCCGCCTTGGAACGGTCAGCAGCATAATAATGACTGCTGGGGAGTTTAAACCGGTTAATGGTGCACCAAACCTCGCTCTTAGCCCCACCATGTTCCTATAAACGAGACAGTGTAAATAAAATGAATCCCCGCCCAGAGAAATTCTAACAGTTGTCATGGTTACAAAAGGTTAAATAAGTAAAACACTAAAATGATCATGTAGAAACATATAAAAGTAAACCCAATGACCATAACAAAAGTACTCAATGTCCTAAAGGAAGACAGAGCAACAAGAAAATCACCTACAAGGGCCCGACGGCAGAAGACGAATATTAAGACAATTCTGTCCAAAAGGGCTTTACGAACTATCCATCATAGAGTCTCCCACTTGGTCCGTCAGATGCAATCAAAAGAGGAAAGCGTAGTGTCCAACTGTAAAAGGGTTGAACACTAAACATGCAGTATGTCTTAAAATAGTAGGGTCATAACCTCTTTTAATAAAACGTTTAATGATTTTAGTAAAAACAGCAGAAAAATTACCATGACCCAAAATCTTACGAAGTTTGTAAATTACATCGCCATAAAAACCAGGCTGGCTTATCCCTGGTCGCAGAAGAGTTTTTAAATCACTATTGAATTAAGAAATTAAATCAAAGTTACGATTGTAAAATTTAGTAAAATATTTCCGTAATTTATGACAGCGGTAGCCCTGTTTTAGAAGCTTGCTGGTAATAAAAATATTCCGCTCGTTGAAATCCTTTACGTTGCTACAAGCTCTAGCGAATCTAATTAACTGAGAAACATAAACCCCGTAAGATGTTGCATGGGGTACGTCTCCATCTAAATGTGGATAATTAACTATACAAAAGTCAAAGTCATCTCTTTTATCATAGATTTTCGTGTGAATAGAATTGTTGTTGATAGTAATATGAAGATCCAAAAATGATGTACTTAAATTTGAAGAGTTCGTTTTATTAAGTTGTAGTTCATGCGGATAAATGTCAGACACCATTTGATCAAAATAAGGATTACCTAAATTAAAAATATCATCAAGGTATCTGGAAGTATTATTAAATGCGACTATAACATCTTGTTGTTTATCTTCAGAGAGACTCAACATAAAGTCTCTTTCATAGCAGTACAAAAACAAATCGGCGACCAGGGGTGCACAATTAGTACCCATAGGAATTCCTATGATCTGCAAGCCACCCTTTAATTCAGCCAGACATTTTGTATTGCTGAAAGCTGATTTACAGTGTTCGATTTGAATTATTCGCCTGGAAACATATTATTATAGAGAAAGGAGTCCCTATAAAGAACAACTAGTCGATAATTAGTGTAAAATTATATCGAACACGTTTAAAGATTCTGAATAGAAAAGTGAATTGGTCTGTATGTTGATATGTTTTAATATCATTAGTGACCACAAACCATGAAATAATTTATATTGTATCATAGTTTGGAGACCTTTCTGTTGAAAATGTGTCAGGGTTAAATCGTATACATATACATGCAAAGTGCGTTAACTGGAGTGCGGGTATTAGTTACCCGCACTCCAGAGCATGCCCATTGATTGGCTCATTTTTGCTGGGGTTTACATATTTTGACGGCAGAGAAAGGGAAAGCGACATAAATGTCATATTCAGATGTTCGTTCATTGGTTCATTTTTGCCGGGGTTCCATATTGTGACAACAGGGAACGTGCTTTTATGTTTGACTATGATACAAAAGAGAAAGAACACCAAAACACTCGGCAATCTGATTAATACTCGGGGGCTACGCCCCCTCGTACAAATCAGATAGCCTCGTGTTTCGGTGCTCTTTCTATTACTTTGTGTTGATAGTAAGCGTATTTTACAAAATTCGTTGTTACATATCTGTATATCACAGGGAATATATTGTTCGAAATATTAACGAAATATTATCATTAATCATATAATTGTTCATACAAAAT
This sequence comes from Ruditapes philippinarum, assembly GCF_026571515.1. Taxonomy (NCBI): domain Eukaryota; kingdom Metazoa; phylum Mollusca; class Bivalvia; order Venerida; family Veneridae; genus Ruditapes; species Ruditapes philippinarum. Next base: position 11,056 of record NW_026854532.1, read on the forward strand.
TACGAAGAAATCTATTGATCTATTGCATTCATGGGCTTCGGATTTTACTTTATACTTGTGGAAATATGCACATTGTAGACTTACCCACTATAGTCAATAAGTCAATAAAGCAGGATTTAGTATTTATTTTTACATTGCAGAAATTTTGATTTGCCAAAACTATCTGGTCCGAAGATGTGTTTTTAAATGATGTACATTCCTTTTTCTAGTACTTTCTGTTACCATTATCACTGCGAAAAATATACTGATATACGGGAATATACGGTCCCGTATTTTTGACATATACGGGCGTGTACGGGATGTATTGTCGAATATACGGACAAAGTATACGAGTCCGTATAGGGAACAACCGGGTATACGGGAAGTCCGTATATGCATTCAAGCAATATACGGAATTCCGTATTTGCACCATATACATGTACGTATATTTGTTCGTATGTTTGAAGTATACGGAGAATAAAATCCCGTATACGGACTTATCAAGATTGTTATCCCTAGTATACTATAAATATACCAAGGATATACGAGACCGTATTTTCTACATATACAGAGGATATACGGACTCGTATTTTCTACGTATACAGAGGATATACGGAACCGTATATTCTACATACACAGATGATATACGGACTCGTATTTTCCACATATACAGATGATATACGGACTCGTATTTCCACTATACAGATGATATACGGAATCGTATTTTCCACATATACAGATGATATACGGACTCGTATTTTCTACATATACAGAAGATTTACGAAATCGTATTTTCTACATATACAGGGGATATACGGAATCGTATTTTCAATATATACAAGGGATATCGAATTGCATTTTTTAGTTTAACGGGGATCAGAACGTTTATCGAATAAAAAAGGGTACGTATAAAAAAGGCAGCATTTACATTAAGTAACAGATACATGACAAAATGCGGGCTTGTAAATAACATTTTGTTTACACTTTTAAAAGGGAAACTTAAAGTAATGCTTAAAAATTTTATCTTCAAAATTGGGGTTTTTTTAAAATAAGAAAAACCAAAATCGAGCCACACAAAAATATTTTTTTTTCAAAAACAATTTCAATTTTTTAAAATTAAAATTAACAAATAAACATGTCCCCGCCCAACATCATATATTGTTGAAAAGCCTTTCCAGAGGGAACTTAAGTAGCGTTGAAACGGAAAGGGCGAAAATCCGGTAGTTGCAATACAGAGTCATGAAAACGTACACGTGCAAAACTCCGCCCCGCGATATTTTCTTAGATCAAATATACATGTAATTTTTTCGATATTTTCAAAGCCGTAAACCTTTTTCATGAATTGCATTTTGTTAAATCTAAGACAACCCTAGGGCTAACTTAAGTTCTTTTCGATTTACTCTAACAATGATTCCATATGAGTCCATATATTTACAACCCATAAATAATTTAAAAAGATATTCAGTAAGTCATTTCTCGTGTTAACAATAATACATGTTATTGTTGGAAAATGAGTCCAGGCACACAAATGATAATAACAGAAAAAGTTGTAATATAGCATTAAAATAAAAATCCGTATTACAGAAATTTTGTCATTCAAAGCACCTGCTTCTAAAAGCACAAATATATCAATCATCTAAAGGGGCCAGTGTGAGGTTCATTTCGTGACGTAGGAATGTTTCCTCCAAGAATTACATTATTTTTCGGGCATGTTGTGACTGAAAAACAGAGTAGTTTAAAAAATCCTGTTTAAAATGCGTGTCATGAAATAGTTATCACAACTTTTCCAAAAAGTCCTTTAACGCAAGCTTTTTTAAGCGTATACATATATACAATTTTTTTTTTCTTAACGCAAATTTAAAATTTATCTTATATCATTAGGATAAAGATGTTCATTTTATAAGCCCTTACACGGGTTTAAATTGAAATGATTAATCTTTGACGGATGATAAGTTATTATGTTTTGTTATGAAACTTTTACAAATATAATTATTTCAACACTTGTAAAAAGGAAAAATTGGGAAAAAGTACTGACATATCATTTGATCGTTTTTACGTTCTAATTAGTATCGTTAGTAGGAGTCAATTCGTTTGAAAAAAAACTCAGATGTAGACCCGTGTTTACTACAATGTATCCAGTTAAGTAAAAAGGCGGAATACCGCTATACTTCTCTTTTATATAAAAAGGTAAACTTAACAAATTTGGATTATTGTTTTTTCAGTTTCAATTGTTTCATAAACTATCTCATCATAACTTCACAGCAACGAATGAATACCTTCAATATACAAAAGTGTATATTAATATTGTTTTTATTGTTAAGACTGTTTAACTAGGTAAGTTGGCAATAGAATCTCTTACAGTGTGCCATCACTAAAAATAAAGTGATAATTCTCACAAAAATTATAAATCAAAATATCCTCCCTTGCCTATAGCATTAATCTGATAGTATGAAATCAATTTCAGAAAATAAAATATACGTATCATATGTGACAATTGCATAAAATAACATAGGAAATATTTTAGTTAATACATGCGAATGCGACAGTATTACGTGCGCGCGTGAAACATTTACGTATTAAACGCCATATCATGATATGTTTCACGTGCGCACAAGTACTGTGCGTTTAGTATAATAATTAATTGACGAGGTGGTCAAGTCCACCATCCAGGTGTAAAACAGCTATCATATTGTGTTTATTATCTTCAAACAGGCTAGCTATATAAATTAAATTATCAACAAATTTACCAACTCTCAGCGTAATGCAGTAGGTAAGGTTGTTGTAAATATCAATGCAAGACAGCTAGGCTCGGATTGCACTTTTTTCCCAAAAGTATTGCTTTATAATTATCAATCAAGTAAAAAGTTTTGTATCATTTATTGCAAAGATTATAAATGCTGTGCTATTTTCTATTAACTTCTCATTTTGTTTTAAATATGGCTATATTTAGCCCTATTTAGCAAGTTGGTGCAAATTTATACGGAATGCATGATACTGTACAACTAAAGTTAAGTTTGCACGAAATACTCCTGCACTGCAAAAGTACTATGACTTCTACATACTACACACTATACAGGATAAAATCACAATCAGCCGTGCATGTATATCTTAATTATTAATATCATTACAAAACCACCTTTCTATTCCAATTCATTTTTTCAAATGTAAAATTTAAAAAAAATATATGGTAAGAAAAACGCAAAAAAAAAGTGAGACAACTTGTGAGGCTCGAACTTGTGATAAAATTTAATGTGTATGACATTCGAATGACTTTACTAACTTTACCATCAAGACATTTCAAATTCTGTTTCTTATCTTACATTATATTCGCTTCTGAAAACCCTGTTTTACCTATTCAGACAAAGGGTTGTTAACTTTATTATAAATGTACAAAAGAAAATGTAAAGTCACTCTCACATTATCAAAGCGGCGTACTTATCGCTTACACACGTAGTAACTAAAAAAAATACTATCATTAACATATATAAAAGTGATTAAACTGTGAAGAAATACATATTTTTTTGATACAGTAATATGATTAAGAAAGAAAACTAATTTAATAAAATAAAGTCGCATGCACAGTGCATCTATATCAAACAATTGTGTGTGTTGGAGTTGTATATATTTTTATATATTTGATTTTTGCATATTAAAAGCAAGATTGTTTTCAAATGCGCTGCAAAATGCTTATATGCCTTAATTGACATCATTTTATCACATCATTCCGCCAACAAGATATAAAAGAGAACCAATGTATTATAACTAACCATATTTATTCATGTCAAAATAAATGCGTGTAATTAAGGAAATTTGACTTTTCCTTGAGAAAGATTAAAACACATGATGTCAGTACGGATCGGAATATATGAGTCTGTGTAACTCTTCTTTACAAGTCAAAGTCAAAATATCTTTATTTTTCATCAGTTCACAAAAAGTGACAACATGATACATTCCAAAAATTATGAAACAATTAAATTCGGGTAAAAAATAGGACAAAGTAGGCTAGCAAAGATCGCATTTTAAAAAATTGAGGATCCTTTCATAAAGAAAAGGAAAAGTTGATTTAAAGTTTCTTCTTTTGTATATAACTTCAGGCTACAAGAAAGTGTGAGAAAAATTATTATATTCAAATATGACAAATTGATTCAAAAATGATAAAAAAAAAAACTTATAGGCGGAGAAAAAGTTGATTGAAATTAAGTTAATGTACACCGAACGATTTTTATAATAATCTCAATTTGTCTTGATATGTCGATTAGGTTTTTAATGAAGCGTTACGTAAGGCAACGCTCCTATTTTTATATTTACAGACTAATGCGCGTGTAGACTGTGACCTATATCCGCGTGACATACCCAGTCTGAACACAAATGAGCCGCGTCACGACAAAACCAACACAATGGGCCCGCGACCAGCATGGATCCAGACCAGCCCGCGCACCCGCGCAGTCCGATCAGGATCCACGCTGCTCGCTAACAGTTTCTCTACTTTTAATAGGGTTTGTAAGCGCAGGCCGGTCCGGATCCATGCCGGCCGCAAACCCACCACGTTGGCCCCGTCGAGACACGGCTAAAGTGATCTATTATTATGTAACGCGGAATCGGAATCTTTTCGCTTGAGTAATTTAATTGTAAACGTTGTAAAACGGTATGTTTACATAAGGCGAGACGGAATTTTTTTCTATCTTTTTTTTTTTAAATTAAGTTTCAAAAAGCTGTGGCACCAGTATCTTTTACTTTTTGAAAAGGCGCTAGTAAGGTTGACTATCGAATAAGATTAAAGTATGTTTATGACTTTTCCGGCCATTATGGCTAATGGTGTTTAAGATTGTTTCTGAATCTGAGGAAAATAATTCTGCGAACTTGATCACGTTTGGATGTCTATAGAAGTATGGCTTAATAAATCGCTTACAGACAGTACGTCCGTGTAATTGTCTTATTTTATTCACAAAATACAACAATGTATATACGTGAACTTACATCTATATTACTTGCTACCATACTTTGCTTCATCTATAACTGCTGTAAAGAGGGCACAGCTGCATTTCTGGAAGATTTAAACACGCTGTATACACTGTCCTGAAAAAATCATAATATAACTTCATCATAAAACTGATAAAGAGCACATTGAAAATATTTCATTAAGTGATCACATGTGCGAAAGTGTTAATACTGTAGGAACTTGTTCACTTTTATGTGCATGTGTAGTTATGTATGTTTGTGTGTTCGTGCGTGCGTGCGTGGGTGCGTGTGTTACCATATCGCTTTATGTGAAATATAAGTCAAAACATGGAATGTCGAAAAAAAATTGTTATGTACAAAGGCTCTATACAGTTAATTTATGTATAACGAAATATTAAATAACTGTTTCCTCAAACAGGCGCGTGTTTGTGACTGACCCATGCGATATCACCTTATGCGTAATGTTTATCTTAAAAAGTAAACAAAATGTTTTAATTATAATAAGAAAAAAATATTTAAATTTTAATTATTTGTCCAATAAAAAATCCAATATAAATGTTGAAAACTCAGTTCATGTATATACAATTTAAAATCTGTGCTATTCTGAACAGCGTAGATAAATAACCAAGAATATCGAATGAAAAAAGAGTTGTCTGTCCTGAATTGCGAGTAACCTCGATCTTGCTAATTACTAATTATGCTAAAACAATACAAACAAAACCGTTTTAAAACTTCTGGTTCGTTGCTATATTTGAAACTGATAGGCCCGCAAATTTAACTTTCAGGAATAAATCAATTATTGACTATCTCATGGCGAGTGTCGATGCATTTAAACTTATATCTAACTTTAAGGTTATAGAAACAGACTCGCTTTTTTCCGATGGACACAACGCGTTATATTGGACATTAAGTAACTTTGACACTAATTTTGACAAATCATATAAGAATGAAAATAAATCGCAAACTAAATCAAAACCGAAATGGCGAGAAGAGCAAAGCGACAACTTTGTAACAAATATTGACACTAATCATTTATCATACATACAACAGCTGTGTAACTCAACTAGTGCTCAGAATGTAAATGGAAATATAGAACTTATAACAACAGAACTTCAATTATTGTTTGAAAATTCATCAACCAAAACATTTCCACCATTGACTCGTAAAACATACCATAAGAATAACAAGAATAAGCCTTGGTTTGGACCGAAATGCCACAAAGCACGAAAAAATTATCACGATGCTAAAAATTAGATATAACTTAAATAAAACAGACGATAATAAGTTGCGCTTAAAAAATAGCAGCAAGCAATATAAAAGAACAATGAACTATTACATAAACAAATTTAAACATGATAACTCATACAAGCTAAGAAAAATGCAAACCAAAAACACAAAAACAATACTGGAATTTTCTAAAATCTATTAATCCAAAAAATCAGGTAGTAAACCATCTCCCTCTATCAACGAGTTTTACGAGTACTTTAAAAAAATGTAAATAGTAATCCACATAATGATACACATATTAATTTAGATCAAACATTTATAGATAATTCAAATGTCTATTTAAAATAAAGTCATAACGCAGGAAGAAAATTCTAATTTGTATCAACAAATTAAATAATGGCAAGGCCTCGAGTCCTTCTGACAGTATAACAAATGAATATATTAAGAGTACAAAATCTATTTCTTTTACCCATCTATGAACGTCTTTTTAACATAATTCTTGATTACGGACATTTACCGCCTGTTTGGCTGGAAGGCTGGATATATCCAATTTATAAAAATAAAGGAGAATCGAAAAGCACTAATTCTTACAGACCAATAACAATATTATCATGTCTTGGTAAATTATTCACTGCTGTTCCTAAATTCAAGGCTTAACAATTATATGGAAGAATTCAATCTCCTAAATGAAGCACAAGCAGGTTTTTAGAAATGGCTACTCTTGCTCGGACCACTTATTTAAATTGCATACATTAATTGAAATTTTAAAGAAGCGTAAACAAAAACTATTCTGCGGATTTATTGATTTCTCTAAATGTTTTGATACTATCGGGCGTTTTTGGGCTATGGCATAAATTACTTCAATATTTTATTAATGGTAAAGTTTTTCAAGTTATTTTCAATATGTACAATAATATCAAGTCCTGCGTTGTACATTTAGGAGAAACATCTCAATTTTTCACTTCAGAAATAGGGGTCCGCCAGGGGGAAAATTTGAGCCCGATACTTTTTTCCATTTATCTAAACGACCTTGAATCTTATCTTATATCAAATGGAGCTTTGGGAGTAAATCTAACTGATACTATAACTAATGAAACATGGCTTAAACTATTACTCTTATTATACGCAGACGACACAATTATAATGTCAGAATCAGCTGACGACTTTCAAAAAATGCTTATCTTCATTTAATTCATATTGTAATGAATGGAAACTAAAAGTTAATGCTGAGAAAACCAAAATAGTTGTTTTCGGAAGTAGAAATGCAAAGAATAGATATAATTTTACTCTAGGTAACCAGGCCATAGCTATTGAAGACTGTTATCATTATCTTGGAGTAACCTTTACCAGTAACGGCTCTTTTCTAAATGCAAGGAAACATGTGACCCAACAAGCAAATAAAGCCCTAAATCTGCTATATTCACGCTGCAATAATGCAGACTTACCAATCGATCTTACACTTAAACTTTTTGATCATACTGTAATGCCTATCTTAACCTACGGATCTGAAATATTTGGCTTTGAGAACTTAGAACTTCTTGAAAAAATCCATAACACATTTCTTAGAAGAATAACCTGTGCTAGGAAAAGCACTCCAAAATATATGCTTTTTGTGTGAATTAGGCAGATACCCTGTCGAAATCATAGTCAAGACATAGGATGATATCTTTTTGGGTTAGACTTTTACTTGGAAAGCAAAGTAAACTTTCATATATCCTATACCAATTTATGTTAAATCATTCAGACCAAAATTTATAAGTGGATAAATAAAAATTAAAGATATTTTTAAACTCTGTTGGCAGGACTGACCTATGGATTAATCAAAATACAGCCGTAAATAAAAGTATTCCATATCGCATTAAACTCACCTTAATTGATCAATATAAACAAATATGGCACGATCAAGTGCAATCATCAAATAAAGGCCGCATATACAATAGCTTTAAAAAGTCGCTTACTTATGAAAAACTATCTAAATTTAATCCCGCGCGCAATGACTACATTACCCTTTCAAATTTTAGAACATGTAATACAAGACTCCCATCAGAGACCGGGCGCGCTATGACGTACCGCTTTCTTAGATAGAACCTGTCCTCTGTGTACAAGTGGCTCCCCAGGCACAGAAAGACATTACATCTTTAACTGTAGCTATTTTAACAATCAAACGCAGCATGTATCTTAATAACGTTCACTTAGTTGATAACGAAAACAGTTTTTGAAAGCTTAATAAATTCAACAAATGTGCCCAAAGTGTTGAATCTTTGTAAATTTATCCGTATAGTCTTGGCAAAATTTTAATTATATAGCATCCAACATGTTTATGACTTACCCTTTTTCTCGCCAAAATAATCCATAAAGATACTTCTGCAATACTTGAATACATAATATACTCAGTGTGAGAACTTTCTCATATTGAGCGCGCGCATATCTATTTATATCTTTCGCCAATTATAAATTATCCGTTTATAATGCTACCTGATTGAATTTTACCCGAAACAGCGTAATTAAATTACAAAACTTATCGCTTCAAAACTCTTTCAAAAATATACTTATTTTATTTATTTTGTTTATTATTATTATTATTATTATTATTATTATTACTATTTTCCAATAGTGGTAATAATAACAATAATAATAAATACACCAAGGTCAAGATCTATATTGAAGCGTGACATACAGTAATCAAGGGAGAATCTCAAAAATATATTTGAACGTAAAGTTTTATTTATAACTTGATTGAATCTCTTAGTACATTCTTTTTTATATGTGTGTTTTTTTGTTTCTGTTTTTTATTAATATTTCTTGTTTTTCTTATCAAGATGAAACTGTTAAATTATCTAGAATTAAGAATATCCGAATTCCCCCCCCCCCCCCCCCCCCCCCCAGAAAACACACTGTAATAATTCACTTCACCATATTGTTTACATTATAGGAAAAAAAATATATTGTGCAAAATTATGTATGTTTACTGCTGGAAAACTAATGTATTATATATGTGTTATATTAGAAAATCCTCATATTGTACAAATGTGCTTGAGTGAATAAAGATATCTGTCTGTCTGTCTGTCTATTTTATATGCACGAGTTTTAAAATTCTTACACCGACACTAAGCTTCGTATCAATGTAAATATAAGCATATCTTTTGACATCAAGGGTATTTATCTGTCATTCTTTGTATTAATGTAAATAAAAAATTCTGACAAATATTTTCTTTTTTATTCATCTAAAGGTATGATGATATAAATGAAAAAAGAAATAATTGTTTGCTATTTTTGTTTCAGATTTGTATTAATTTATACATAATTAATATAAATAAGAAATAAATAGAAACATGTGTACAGAAACTTAAAAAAAATGAATAAAAATGAAAAGAGCAGAGTCTTTAAAGTGACTTATATTTGCATCAAATAATGGGGATTTGTATAAAAATAAAAACTGTGAATATAAAACAAGTATTCTGCTCGTTGAATTCTCAAGACTGAGAAAGACGATTTTATCTAAAAATTTATAAACATGTTTTTAGAAGTTTATTAGTCTGTACTAATTAAGCAATTTTCTTTTAAAATATGTTAATCTGTTAAATCTCATATTTTTTGTTATTATATTGAATAGATAAAAAAATAACCTATTTTTCGGCTATCTATTTCATAAACTCTCAAACTCTCATAAAGCACTATTAAAACAAATAGAATTTGCGTGTGTCTTTTCAGCTTGCTTGATTGCGCATTGACTCGCACCCCTGATTTTAAGTGATAATTGAGATCGCTCAAGATTATTATTAAGTCCAATCAGTTGACCAATCAAGCATACATAGGTCGTGTCACACACACTGATTAATCCTTTTGTACTACCATGTCCAGGGGCTGTAATACCTTGACATCTTCGATGTTTAAATGTCGTAATTTTTAACGTGGTGTCTTTTTTACCCTAAAGGGAAGTTATGATTAACGTATTTTAGAAATAACCTTTTCTTTTTTTGTTTTTGCATTTTTCAAACAAATTATTTATTAAACAAGATACAGTTTAGAAATCAAAATCAAACTCGTAACCTCAGAGTCTAAATTTGGGGATATAACCCTGCTTTAATTATCTAATCCGGCGGCCATATTGAATAGCGAAACAGATTAAAAAGTGTTAAAGTTTTCTAAAAACAAATCAGTTTAACCCTGAAATAAGCTGTTGTTCACAAAATGCAACTATTCTATTGATCGCATATTGATATTACAACGATAAAAAATAACTTTTAACCTACCTTGTTTTGCAATATTCTGAATTTTATTAACCATCCATTTCCAATCGTGTTTTTTCTTTTTTCGTTTCGCCCGCGCTATTTCTGATTGGTTGATAGGATTCACGTGATACAAAACCAACGCTTTAAACTCATTGGCTGTTGATATGCCTAGATACCGTTTGTACAATAAAGCATTTAGCATTAATAATGCCACGGATTTATATTAAGGTCCGTGATAATTCGGAAGAAATCAGCATACTAAGTCAAAATAATGCAATATTAAATAGGAAATATCATGTATCCATAAACGATAACTTTGCATACATGTATAACATAAGCATTGATACTTTTTCATAGGCAAAACTTTAATTCTAATGCTTAATCAGTTATTTATTTTTTTAATAATAATTTAATAATAATAATAATAATAATAATAATAATAATAATAATAGTAAAATTTATCATATATTTTAGTTAGACAACTATAATTAAATAAATGTATGTGTGTTTTAATAATAATAAGGAATAACTTATCAAGAGAATGTGTTTTTTATATTTCTTTTCTTTTTGAGTTGAATTGCCAAAATTCTAAAATATTGAATTGCTTTAATAAAGGATTGATAATTAATAGTAAAAATTATCATATATCATTTTAGTTTGACAACTGTAATTAAGTAAATGTATGTGTATTGAAAGCTCAGTACTTATATTAAAAAAAAACTTTTTATTCATTATTTGCTCTAATGGAATAACTGTTCTGTTTGGGACTTAATTCATATTATGTCCCAGTTTCTATTATGCAGCAGACACGTTATTTCATTCAAATAGACTTTAAAGCCAATGAGGACACAACACATACAAAATAACCAACAGTGTATGACTTCAACATATATACTTTATATCAACATACATCAAATTGTTGGAGATGATCGATTTGATTGATAAAGAAACTACCTGCCAAATTTTTCACGTAGGTACACATATAATATCAAAATTAATATATAACTTACAAGTCTCTTACCAGGTACATTACACTCAACGTTATTTCTCTTAAAAACAAAAATCTCTTCAGTATCACAATTTTGACTGATATGATTTACACACTGTCAAAGAATGTTGACGTATAGTAATAACAATCTTAACACTTACAAAATAACATTCACATGTATTATTTATTATCTTAAAACTTACAAAATAATATATACATATTCACATGTAATTCTGCATCTGTTATCATAATTGATATATACATATATACATTACATGTAATACTCATTGAAAATTGTAATTATTATTGACTTTAGTACATGAACAATATTGACATATGTGTCACGGTTCAGAACTGTTCACTATTTAGAGGAGAAAATGGTCGGATAGCACCATGGCTGCATATAGCTTAAGAGTTTTAGTTCGCATATTGCTTGTAAATCTGTGAATTTTAATAAAGCAGGGGATTATGCCACTGTTCAGGAAAAGATTTGTAAGCGACCGAATAGCTCAATCGGAGTCCCCGGTTCAAGTTTCGGTCAGACTGCACATTTCTCTCACTCTATGAAATACGACAAAGCATTTATAGGTACAGTTATAGAATAAATCACATATCTTATGAACTATTTATTACACGATGATTATATACAATACTTCTATTACGTTATACAAATGAGTTTGTTTATAATGAGCCGCGTCATGACAAAAACCAACATAATGGGTTTGCGACCAGCATGGGTCCAGACCAGCCTGCGCATCCATCCGCGCAGTCTGATCAGGATCCATGCTGTTCGCTTACCAACCCTATTACAAGTAGAGAAAATGACATCTAACAGCATGGATCCTGATCAGACTGCGCGGAGGCGCAGGCTGGTGTGGATCCATGCTAGTCGCAAACCCATTATGTTGGTTTTGTCATGACACGGCTCATATAATCACTTATGAGATCACTTACGGGAGATGATGCTGATATTTTTCAAGAAATGCTATTTCGAATAATTTGACATCATCTATCAACAATACATGTACATACACCCCAGTGAATCTGATTCTAGCTTGTTAACTTAAATATAATTGGACCTGGCAGCAGGGTACTTCAAAATTTACTTTAAGATAAATCTTAATTGTGTCTTGTATAAATGACGAATTCCGCCAGATAAAAGGATAACAACAACACGACGCTGCAAAAACATTTTAACAAATACAGCAGCTATGTCTGTTTCATTTTAATATGTCGGGTTAGAGTCTAGAACAAAATCACATAGAGACTCGATTATGAGATCACAATTTAATTCCTTTATTTCGTACATGAATTATATTAGAAATAAACAGTAAAAATTACCGTTAAGACATTCAACACCAATTGCGCTAACTTACGTAATCAGAGAAAACCGACACTCGTTATACCCTGCTGCGTTTATGATCAATATCCGGATTAATATCTGGCTTAATCAGTATTGGCTTCGATTATCGCAATACAGCACGTGGCTATTACACAATATTATGTCAAAATCAAAATTGGGGAATTCGGAACTTCATAAGATTTCTATGCAAAAACGCAAATCTTTATGTTTTCTGAAATAAAAGATTAAATAAATAAATAAATAAATAAATAAATAAATAAATAAATAAATAAATATAAGAATATATGAGTGATGAATGAATGTATGAATAAATGAATAAATGGTTGGTTGATTTATTCAGTGAATGAATGAATGAATGAATGAATGAATGATGGATGGATGGATGGATGGATGGATGATGAATGAATGAATGAATGAATGAATGAATGATGGATGAATGAATGAATGAATGAATAAATGAATGAATGGTTGATTGATTCAGTGAATGAAGTGAATGAATGAATGAATGATGGATGCATGGATGAATGAATGAATGAATGTATGAATGAAAATGAATGATGAATGAATGAATGAATGAATGAGATATCATTGTTGATTTTTATTTACATATGCAAGTACAAGTATTATATTATGTATAGCCTATTTTATTAAATAAATAAATAAATAGATAAATAAATAAATAAATATAAGAATAAATGAGTGATGAATGAATGTATGAATGAATGAATGAATGATGGATGGATGAATGAATGAATGAATGATGGATGATGAATGAATGAATGAATGAATGATGAATGAATGAATGAATGAATGAATGAATGAATGAATGAGATATCATTGTTGATTTTTATTTACATATGCAAGTACAAGTATTATATTATGTATAGCCTATTTTATTAAATAAATAAATAAATAGATAAATAAATAAATAAATAAATATAAGAATAAATGAGTGATGAATGAATGTATGAATGAATGAATGAATGATGGATGGATGAATGAATGAATGAATGATGGATGGATGAATGAATGAATGAATGAATGAATGAATGAATGAATGAATGAATGAATGAATGATGAATGAATAAATAAATAAATGAATGAATGATTGGTTGATTGATTCAGTGAATGAATGAATGAATGAATGAATTAATTAATTAATGAGATATCATTGTTGATTTTTATTTACATATGCAAGTACATGTATTATATTAACGTAAAATTTAAATGCTGTGTGGACAATCCCGAACTTATCTTCGTGATTTCACAATTATTTTAACTTTCACGATTTCAACTTCACAGATTCACGATTTTAATATAATTAATTCATGTTTTGAACATCACAATTTCAAATTTATCATTTTCTCATGTTTGGCTCATCATTATAAAATATTATAATGATAATGAAAAAGAAATTACAAAATAACATGATTCACCATAGATGCAAAATACAAAAACGTACTATCTAATCGCCAATCGCAATTGTAAAGTATTCGCTATAACACAGCGGTATTGAGCTAGAATACCGCGTCTGCATGCTACAGGTGGATGTCTTACACGTTCTGTGCACTGACGGTATCATTCGCTATTTCTATATACAGAATCCGTATTTGCACGAATACGGAATTTCGTATTTTAGTAATATACGGATATGTCTTAAAAATTCCGTATATTAGTAAAATACGGACTTCGTATATCAAAATTCCCGTATATTACGAGTGTACGGAGTTCGTATACTAGTCATATACGGACTGATATAATATACGGTCCCGTACATCTCCGTATTTCAAGTTTCCCGTATTCTTACACGTATATTAATGATATACGGAATTCCGTACACTTCCGTATATCCATGTCTTTTTCGCAGTGTATGTGCCAATTTCGGAATAGGACAAGGTTGCACATTTTTTTATAATACTCCCGGGTGGCAACATTTTCTTATTCAGACGGATTAGGTTATTAGGCAGGGAAGTTTAGAGAATGTAACTGCCTTCCGTGAAGCAAACATAAAATAGAGATACCCAAAATAATAGTCAAAATAATGTTTTTGATTGCTTCGTTTCATTTTAAATAGTTATAATAACTATTATGAAAAAGCGTGTTAAGCGACGATTGTATTATCATTTATTTCTGTTTTTTTTTCATTTTATCGTCGGACCAAGGAGTACGTTAGTGTTGACGTGCTAAACATTACATTTATTATTCCCCTACCGGTTAACCGGAGGGGACGTTAGGTTTACCCTCCGTTCGTCTGTCCGTCCGTCAGTCCACAATCTGGGTCCCGCGATAACGCAAAAACTACTAGAAATATTTTATGAAACTTGATATATGGATAGATGGCAGTATGGAGATTATGCACGTCTTTATCTTTTCTTCTTATGTTGAAAATTCCGGTAGCTATGGCAACAAATAGATTGAAAATATGGCAAATTTTACACATAAACTGGATCCAGTGATAGGGCAAAAAATACTGAAAATATTTTTATGAAACTTGAAATATGGGTAGATATGGGTATGCATGTCGTTTTCTTTTCACCTATTTTGAAAAATAATTGGTTGCCATGGCAACAAATAGGCTTAAAACATGGCAAATATAACAATATTTGTGATTAGTCAACAAAAGCTTAAGAGTTTTATGAAACTTAAAATATGGATAGATGGTAGTATGGATTTTAATAATTTTTTATAGTATGGTACAACGCCACAAAAAATAATGAATATTCATCTTACATAAGACCCTGACGATTCGCTTTTAAGAAGCCTGATATTCCCGTCTGTAACGTATGAGACGACAGTCTGTGCTTGTTTTTTAAATTGCAAATTAAATAAGAATCACTTTTCGTCATTAAATTACGAAAACAAATATTGTCCTTTCTATCACTTCATTGTTGAAGCACATGCATCTATAACTTCATTCCTAACAGCGAAATGACGTTATCATAAGCACGCAATTCATTTTTCTTAAATAAGCGAGGGAATTAGGTATGCGAATTCTCCTACAGATGGTTGTAAAATAAAGTTTTTTTAAACACAAGAAAATCCTGCCTAGTATAAAAAATAAAATGAGAACAAGCATCAAACAGCACTTTTAGTTTCTCTTGGATGTTGAGGGAAAGTAAAAACGGCAAACGAAAATATGCATTGCTATTGATTTTTGATTTACTTTTGTTATAACATTCTTAGAAAAATTCAATTCTTTCTGTTTTACTGAAAATACATCACTGTTTTAACACCACGATCTTCAAACCTGTACCATCGTCATCACAATGTGACGCGTGAGACAGTATAAAAGTGTCAGCTGCATTATTACTACCTAATATCTCATAATGACAAAAGAAGACTGGAAGTTATTCCGTATAATTCAATATTGCTACAACTTATGCACCGTATTCTTACTAAAGTATAACATAATTGGACATTTGTGACAAATTTGGCTAGCAATTTCAATTGGTTAATCAAGCATATAGAAAGTTCTAAAGATTGCAGTGAATCAAGTTGTCACTGAGGTAATGCTGCGGTAAAGAACGTAATTAATATGTATTTCTGCAGTGAAACCTATATTCCTTTGCGAAAACCTTCAGTTAATTTAAGGAACATCTGTCTTTCATTTCAAATTTGAGTAAAGCAGGAGATAAGTTTTAATGAGAAGAAAATCTATTTAGCATTTTCATGCATATTTCATTTTTATTCTGTATGTCAACATGAACTATAGAATCAACATGATTTTTTGTTTGAAAAAGAAACAAGCACCATGAGAAGGTTAGCAATGGTATCAAACAACAATAGCTCACATTAGATATAAACATATGAGACATGTCATACACTTTCATAACATAGACTAAAAGTCTACTGATGTTTTTGGAAATATGCAATAATTACTTTATTATTTTATTTTTACACGGTACTTAAGGCATTGAGCAATATTGGTAATGTGACAATGTAAAGACATCAAAATATCAAAAGTAACATCTGCATGTGTTTGTTTGTTTGTTTCATTTTACGCCCTTTTCCAACAGTATTTCAGTCATATAGGCGGGTAGTTTCCTAACCATCGTTCCTGGAGAGTTACACCAGTACTAGACTACCATCCTCCGCGCTAAACTACCAAAGCATCTCCCGGGGATCGAACCCACGCCAGAGAGGTAACTGGATTAGAAGTCATCGACTCTAACCCCTCGACCACGGAGGCGGTGTATGTGACCTTGACCTTGAAGGAAGGTGTCTCTGTGTTGCGTATGACACGTCATCTTTTTTATGGCAAAGTTTTGCAAAATCCTTGATGAATAAAAAAGATGAAGAATCTGGACGTTTCGTATGACACGACATCTTATTGTGTGGAATATTTATGCAAAATTATTTAAAAAAAACATAAGTTTAAAAAAATATATGGACCAGTCACCAAAAACACATTCCATTAGACAATGTCGACATCTGTTCTCGAAGTATTCTTGACCTATGAGGTTTGTGCCTTAGTGTTGCGTTTGACAATTCATCTAATGATAGTGATTTGTGCTAAGGGTTTTCGAAATACATTTATGTGATATCTTTTTAAAATTTTCTTTCCCTTCTTTCATTTTTTTTTCATTTTAAAATCTATATAATTGTACGACCAACCAATCTGTTTAAATTAAATACTCCTTAAAGTATTATTTAATTATCATCATAAAGGTGTGTCCAACGATTATCAAATAGTAAGTACGAAAGGTTTTCTTTAGTATACTCTAGAGAAAAATCAAATAAGTATAAATTTCCATTAAAACCAAAACCTAAATAATTCCTTTGAAGGATATCTGAGAATGTATTCCCCAATTAAAAAACTAGTATTTTGTTATCTATTTAGCAGAACCTATGTCTCCTAGATAATTCGACACACATTTAGTAACTCACACCTACGAAGACATTATGTACGAAATTGCCCTTTAAACACAATCTTGTCGGCTCTCTTAACATGTGACCTCTTAACCAGATAATTACATATGGAGGGTATGAAGGAGTGTTTTATATTTCTGAAAATTTGATTTGATTTCAAAAAGTATAGAATGCAGTTTGGTGATTTTAATTTGCAAATACACATGTGTTTATTATCTAACAATTTATAAAAACAATGCAACGAAAAACTTCTCATCGTGCATATGTAGTATTGTCAGTCTACTTAATTAATAAATTGTTAAAAGATATTCTGTTGTTTAATCGTTTATTACAATAATAATTAGTACAGATTGAGAGAGAAATTTTCAAATACAGTGTTTGAACATTTTTGTTCGATCGATCGAACAAAATGTTTGTTTTAAATTTCATTTTTAAATTATTTAACAAGTTTTGCTAATGAAAAGAAATAACGCAAAAACTACTAGAAATATTTTATGAAACTTGATATATGGATAGATGGCAGTATGGAGATTATGCACGTCTTTATCTTTTCTTCTTATGTTGAAAATTCCGGTAGCTATGGCAACAAATAGATTGAAAATATGGCAAATTTTACACATAAACTGGATCCAGTGATAGGGCAAAAAGTACTGAAAATATTTTTATGAAACTTGAAATATGGGTAGATATGGGTATGCATGTCGTTTTCTTTTCACCTATTTTGAAAAATAATTGGTTGCCATGGCAACAAATAGGCTTAAAACATGGCAAATATAACAATATTTGTGATTAGTCAACAAAAGCTTAAGAGTTTTATGAAACTTAAAATATGGATAGATGGTAGTATGGATTTTAATAATTTTTTATAGTATGGTACAACGCCACAAAAAATAATGAATATTCATCTTACATAAGACCCTGACGATTCGCTTTTTAAGAAGCCTGATATTCCGTCTGTAACGTATGAGACGACAGTCTGTGCTTGTTTTTTAAATTGCAAATTAAATAAGAATCACTTTTCGTCATTAAATTACGAAAACTAATATTGTCCTTTCTATCACTTCATTGTTGAAGCACATGCATCTATTCAGCGAACAGCAAAATCACGTTATCATAAGCACGCAATTCATTTTTCTTAAATAAGCGAGGCAATTAAGTATGCGAATTCTCCTACAAATGGTTGTAAAATAAAGTTTTTTTAAACACAAGAAAATCCTGCCTAGTATCAAAAATTAAAATGAGAACAAGCATCAAACAGCACTTTTAGTTTCTCTTGGATGTTGAGGGAAAGTAAAACGGCAAACGAAAATATGCATTGCTATTGATTTTTGATTTACTTTTGTTATATCATTCTTAGAAAGATTCCATTCTTTCTGTTTTACTGTTTTAACCTCACGATCTTCAAACCTGTGTCATCGTCATCACAATGTGACGCGTGAGGCAGTATAAAAGTGTCAGCTGCATTATTACTACTAATATCTCATAATGACAAAAGAAGACTGGAAGTTATTCCGTATAATTCAATATTGCTACAACTTATGCACCGTATTCTTACTAAAGTATAACATAATTGGACATTTGTGACAAATTTGGCTAGCAATTTCAATTGGTTAATCAAGCATATAGAAAGTTCTAAAGATTGCAGTGAATCAAGTTGTCACTGAGGTAATGCTGCGGTAAAGAACGTAATTAATATGTATTTCTGCAGTGAAACCTATATTCCTTTGCGAAAACCTTCAGTTAATTTAAGGAACATCTGTCTTTCATTTCAAATTTGAGTAAAGCAGGAGATAAGTTTTAATGAGAAGAAAATCTATTTAGCATTTTCATGCATATTTCATTTTTATTCTGTATGTCAACATGAACTATAGAATCAACATGATTTTTTGTTTGAAAAAGAAACAAGCACCATGAGAAGGTTAGCAATGGTATCAAACAACAATAGCTCACATTAGATATAAACATATGAGACATGTCATACACTTTCATAACATAGACTAAAAGTCTACTGATGTTTTTGGAAATATGCAATAATTACTTTATTATTTTATTTTTACACGGTACTTAAGGCATTGAGCAATATTGGTAATGTGACAATGTAAAGACATCAAATATCAAAAGTAACATCTGCATGTGTTTGTTTGTTTGTTTCATTTTACGCCCTTTTCCAACAGTATTTCAGTCATATAGGCGGGTAGTTTCCTAACCATCGTTCCTGGAGAGTTACACCAGTACTAGACTACCATCCTCCGCGCTAAACTACCAAAGCATCTCCCGGGGATCGAACCCACGCCAGAGAGGTAACTGGATTAGAAGTCATCGACTCTAACCCCTCGACCACGGAGGCGGTGTATGTGACCTTGACCTTGAAGGAAGGTGTCTCTGTGTTGCGTATGACACGTCATCTTTTTTATGGCAAAGTTTTGCAAAATCCCTTGATGAATAAAAAAGATGAAGAATCTGGACGTTTCGTATGACACGACATCTTATTGTGTGGAATATTTATGCAAAATTATTTAAAAAAAACATAAGTTTATAAAAATATATGGACCAGTCACCAAAAACACATTCCATTAGACAATGTCGACATCTGTTCTCGAAGTATTCTTGACCTATGAGGTTTGTGCCTTAGTGTTGCGTTTGACAATTCATCTAATGATAGTGATTTGTGCTAAGGGTTTTCGAAATACATTTATGTGATATCTTTTTAAAATTTTCTTTCCCTTCTTTCATTTTTTTTTCATTTTAAAATCTATATAATTGTACGACCAACCAATCTGTTAAATTAAATACTCCTTAAAGTATTATTTAATTATCATCATAAAGGTGTCCAACGATTATCAAATAGTAAGTACGAAAGGTTTTCTTTAGTATACTCTAGAGAAAAATCAAATAAGTATAAATTTCCATTAAAACCAAAACCTAAATAATTCCTTTGAAGGATATCTGAGAATGTATTCCCCCAATTAAAAAACTAGTATTTTGTTATCTATTTAGCAGAACCTATGCTCCCCTAGATAATTCGACACACATTTAGTAACTCACACCTACGAAGACATTATGTACGAAATTGCCCTTTAAACACAATCTTGTCGGCTCTCTTAACATGTGACCTCTTAACCAGATAATTACATATGGAGGGTATGAAGGAGTGTTTTATATTTCTGAAAATTTGATTTGATTTCAAAAAGTATAGAATGCAGTTTGGTGATTTTAATTTGCAAATACACATGTGTTTATTATCTAACAATTTATAAAAACAATGCAACGAAAAACTTCTCATCGTGCATATGTAGTATTGTCAGTCTACTTAATTAATAAATTGTTAAAAGATATTCTGTTGTTTAATCGTTTATTACAATAATAATTAGTACAGATTGAGAGAGAAATTTTCAAATACAGTGTTTGAACATTTTTGTTCGATCGATCGAACAAAATGTTTGTTTTAAATTTCATTTTTAAATTATTTAACAAGTTTTGCTAATGAAAAGAAATTTTATACGATCGATCGAACAAAATGTTTGTTTTAAATTTCATTTTATTTAACAAGTTTTGGTCAAAAAGAAATTTTGTTCGGTCGATCGCACAAATTAAGTAATAAGTAGATTGCCCTTTTTGTTCGATCGATCGAATATATGTATTTGTTCGATCGATCGGACAGAATGTTTGTTATATGTGTTTTTCAATTACTTTGGAACGAGATTAAGTATTAAAGTAATAAAGTATTAAAGTTGCTCATAACGGATGCCATATTGAAATATTTGAGTTCTGATTATCAATAAGATATTCATAAATATTTCATGAGACTGCGTGGTAAATTCCATCTGAATTTTAAACATATTGAGTTGAGAAATATTGTTTTCAAGTATATCCTGCCACTGAAAAGATGCTATGTATTTTCATGAACATCTCTTTAAAATCAAAATAACTTTCAATACCCGAGTAGATATTATCTACATTGCTATAGATTTATCTTCACTTTTGAAAATCCTTATTATCATTTACAGTAGCTATTTTGAATACAATCATTAACAAAAATTCCGTGAATTTCTTCAATATAAAAACCACCAACAAAAAGTTACTTTTACAATGAATATATCAGTTATAGAAGAATTTTTGTTGTCTTATTTAAATGAATATAATGTTATATGACTCGTATGTTAAGTAATGTTTAAGTTTGAATGTATCTATAATCAAACTTCAAACCGAATAATGTTTAAACACGTCATGATGAATTGGTTCTAAGGTGTCTCGTTATGTGTATAGCTAAACATCTTCTACTATTGCAAGTTGTCCTGGTAAATAACATATTATATATTAATGCTATTTCGTTTATATATTAGACAAAATAAAGTAATATTTCCAATGATTGTGGCTGTTATATTGTACATGTCGATGGAAATGATAACGGTGTATTTTTGAATGTTAACTCGAAAGTCGTGTAGAATATACGAATCAGACATTATCTTATACGAATCGGACATTATCTTATAATATCGTCAAATATTTTATAGCAATGATAAACTATAGTGATATGTGTATAGAAAAATGGTTTACTTATCAATATTAAATATATAAGTATGAAGAAAGCATGACTAGCTTTTAACAACAACAAAAAACATAAACAACAATCAAATGAACACGAAGTGTTTTGCATAAACATCGAAAATCTCCCGACTCCCCATGATGCTTTGTTCGTGTAATACAATTAAAATCTAATTATTTTAGAACGTTACACATAGCGTTTCAGAACATACGACGGTGTTATAGTCAGCTTTATATTTTATTTACTAACGAGATCTCCGCTTTTCAAGACATATCATAAAAACTGTGGGTTTTAATTTCAAGAAATTGTTTTAATCTTATTAAACATAAACATGATTGTAGAATATTGTGTCATACGTATAAGCAACATGTGGCAACTCGTCAAATCATTTGAGCTCTAGATTAAAGCGAAATTAACAATATGATATTATCATATTGCAAAAACAAAGGCAAGTCGAAATATGTGTACCTTTTCTCATAATTCCTTTCAATTTTATAATTCACTTCGTGTGAATAAATAAAGAACTGTCAGTCTTTTGAAATAATTAGTCATTTCAGCTCAACTTGACTTTGCAAAAATGAGCATAATGCCACTTTAAGGAGAAAACAAAACAAATTAACTCAAACAATGTGTTATATTATCTAAAAGAAACAGTTACTTTGAATGAAATCGTAGTTATGAATAATATAAGTTAATGCTTGAATGAAAATAGCAAGTTTATGTATAGATCATTGTTTTTCTAAAAGTTAAGTCACTGTCTTTTCAGACAAAACGTGTCAAAACGCTGATTTATTCCGAAAGTCTCAACGAATTTATAAATGTTTAATTCGTTTGGTGCAGTTATGTCTAGACAGAGAAAAGAGTGAAACAATGTTCGATATTGTTGTTGAAATTTGGTTAACATGTTATGCTATCAATAACAATTTCTTTAAAATTGAATGTGCACAACAATATTACTTATGGCCGTTTCAATATAACGATAATTGGTAACTTGAGTTGAATATGTTACATAATTATATTGTTAAGGTTTGTCACAAAATATTTAACTTCATTTATTTTTGTTAGCTTAAAACTCATAAGAACTCTTTATCAAAATACATTTAATAAAGGATGACTATTTATTATAATGAATATGAATGACTGTTTTGTCCGTTGTGAACGGAATCTGTGCATGAAAAACTTCTATTCAGAAGATAATTCATTGAGTATTTTATCCAAATTATTTTGTAATCATTTCCGGCGTAGCGCATGTGCTCGAATTACAGGCACTGTTGCACATTGCCTACAATTTGCCGAGATTGACGTTTGGTTCTTCACAACTGACCTTTTTAGTGCATTAATCGGAAATAAGAAGTTCATATTAAAATTTATTAAAGCTTCTATTTTAAGAGACAGCATAGTATTGTGGGTAATCAAATTAAATATTAAAAAGCTCTAAAACACAAATTTATAAGTAAATCTAACTGTCTTTTACTTTTCCCAAATGGACAAGTAATTGCTTAAAAACTGCCTAGTACCTTTTTGTTTTCAATTTCCCAAACGATAATGTGATTAGGATTGTCTGTATAATCTCAAATACCCCTGAAACAGTATACAAGTCTACAATGTAACAATCAATATAATGAAGAGGTGTATTGCCGTTTAAAGATCTTGTATGTTATGTAAATAATTTACACAAACATATCAGAATGGGTTGATTTAATATTAAATCGGATAATTTTACAAAAAAAAACAATCAAAATTGGTAAATAATATAGAAAATAAAATGATGAAAGATCTTCGACGCTGACTCGGTCTTTCTAAAAATAAAACAATGGTACGTCATCAGTAGTACATGATTGGTCAATATCTTTTCTTCCACTAAACGGATATGAAATGTTACAGGATCTTTAAGTATTTTAGACAAACTGATAAACTAGAGAAACAAAAGAATCCCTAAAGAAAGCCCAACACGGCAAAATTGAAAATGTTGCAGGCTCGGTTTGATTGAGCCTGTTCATTGATGATACTAGAACAAGAAATTAGTTCATGCTTGACGTGATATTTATTGAAAGAAAAAAATAATTGTCCAATTTCCCATAAAACCCGTCGGTATTTACTGCCTTCTTTAGATTAAAATACATGCCAATTACAATAAACAACTTAAACTGTGCAATTACTTTAAACTTCTTGTGACGCATTTTAATATACGATTACTTGTCATGCACTATCTCAGTATTAATCAATTTCGTCTGTTAGAGTATCTGAGACTTTATTGTCTGTTATGAGAAAACGGAAAAAGTAGACTATTACATGAATTTAAAAACATTTAAATTTTACAACTTAAGACAGTTCAGGGCGTCTTAACGTAATGTATTACACTTCTGATGTGGAGATTATAGATAGGACCAACCTAAGAGCTGGTTACGACATGAAAGTTCGTAAGGAAAGTGAATGTAATCAGTTATATGATAACTAATGGCTAATATTTATGCCTTAATTGAAATATCTGCTTCTTTAAAGTATAATCCACTGCAACAGAAGTGCGAGCTTTTAAGCTAGAAACAGCAGAAAAATAAAAAGAAGTAATTGTCTGCAAACTGATATAATTTATGCATGACCATTGTACTTAATACACCCAGACTATAACACGATAAGAACACACATTGCAATAGTAAACATATGTCCGCCCTCTACAGAATCGTTATTTCGATCATTAATTTCAAATAAACATGATTTTTTATTAAATGGCATTATGTCGAAATTTTATTTTTATGATTTAAGAGAGATTTTTGATAGACAGTGTGGTTTCCATATCGTCATAATTCATTAATATCCAAACATCATATCATTTTAATCAATTATGTAATTCAAATAATTATAAAGAAGATTTTAATGCAGCATGTTGAATGGCACTTCTAAAATAAATAATAGAAAATGTTGGGGAAAATATAAAAAATAACAATAGAACTTTGACCATACCTGCAAGTAGATATTAAAGCAAGATAACATTTTCAATTGTTAAAAAAGAAGAAATATATCATTATAAAGGATATAATTTCGTCCACTCTGTTGACTTTTGGTTGACTACTACCAGTCAATAAATATATCACTTTACAATTTTATCTTTCTGCAAATTTATTTAAGGATAACATACCAATAGGCGTGCATTACTCTTTATAAAAAGAAATGCATTGAGTATTTTTCTGCTTCTTGCAAAATTCATTTTAGTTTATACAAATGTATTTCAGTTCGATTGTGTTGGAAGCTTTAAGCTTATTGAAAAACTCTCGAAAAAATCAATTTAATAGATATTTATTTTTTCAGACAATTCCAAACAAATAAATGGAAGAGGTCTTCAGGGAAATTTACAAACAGTAATATGATTTAATTAAATTCCTAAAACATTCATATATTATATGAAATCACCGCTATTTATTTCTCTTCTCACGTATCGACGCATTGTTTTAGATTAAAAAGAAATATGCGCTTAAAGTCGTAGTTTAGTGACGATATGATATTAACTATCACATAAACACAATATATGATGTATTTAGTAAGGCAAAATGATTTATTTTCTAAGATATTAAATAAATAAAGAAATCCATAAAAAAATAAATAGTTGAATAAATAAATAATTAATACACTCTGACAACTTTGATATGAAATCAGGAAAGAATATGTAGGAAATGTAATGGTTTTATTCCAATAACTTTTTAGTAAGTAAACTATGGTTTGCAGGCCACATTGGTTCAAACCCAATCAGGGGCAAGCCATTGTTTCAGTGAGCAAGAAACTTTACACAAAGTGCTTAGTACTGGTTTTAAATAAAAGTATATCAATTTATATTTACTGTAACAGTGTTTGTTTAGAATATAAAAACTATCCTGCTTTGTATATGATATATTTTTTCTCATTAGAAGCAATTTTAATGAGTTTCATTGGGGTTACACGTTTAAAGATATACTATACTATGTTCAATGTTTATTGAAATCTAGGAAAGACATACTGTGTATGTCTAATTTGCACAAATTATGTTTGGCAGGCTGCTTTTAATTTGGCTTTGTCTTAAAATATGCTGACATTTTGTATTCAGACTGTGTATAGTGTTTAAAGCGTATCATATCCTCTCTTGGTGTGCTCAAAATTTTAAAAGGAGTAAAACAGCAATTATCAGTATTTTCAAATATCACATTTAAGCAATTTATATCTTTAAAGAAAACACATAAAATCTATGTTTTTTGCATGGATTAATCGGTGAACTTTAAAACTATATCTATGCAAATGTTGACAAAGAAATTTACTCAGAATTTAACATCAAGCCCTTAGTACAAAAGTCTCTTTAAAACGTTAAAAACGTGGCCGAGTGGTTAAGGTCGCTGACTTGAGATTACAGGTCCCTCACCGCTGTAGGTTCAATCCTCACTCGGGTCGAAATCTTTCATGTGAGGAAGCCATCCAGCTGGCTTACGGAAGGTCGGTGGTTCTACCCAGGTGCCCGCTCGTGCCAGAAATAATGCCCGAAGGGGCGCCTGGGGTCTTCCTCCACCAATAAAGCTGGAAAAAATCGACGAAAAAAGCTCGGCGGGACGCTCTAGGATGGCCCGACTTGAGTGTACGGTCGCCCATATGGGCTTTCCGGTGGCGACCTTAGATAAACGCATTAAAAAACAACAACACAACGCACCATGTCGTGGAATGAATCACACACAAACGTTTATATCAGTGTCTCAATTAAGTTATCGGCAACTCTAGGACTATATGTTTTCAAAAAATAAGTATTGCACTAAAGTATCAGTAATTGTCAAGAAATAAACGCGTGAAAGTAATGAGCGTAAGTTACTTAAGGCATTTTCTTAAAAAAATATATATTAATGTAGTTAGCAGAAACACAATTGTTGCTTAATTATTTCAAATCAGATGATGTCAGACATATCTTATAAATCAAATTTGAATAACATTTTACTAATGAATGAATATCACTATTTTATGTCAAATTTCAAGAGTTTTTGTACAAACTATACTATCGAGCAATTTATTTAAGCATATTTTTCATACTATCATAACGCATAGCTATCTCAGTAAAGTACACGATTATTTTCAGATAAAATATTAGCTCTTAGGTTATTTAATTATAAAATTCTGAAATAATATGCATAAAGATGTCATTTTAATCCGATCGTCCTCAGTTTAAGTCTGTAAAATTTGCGCGTACAAATTAATTATAAATAAATGTCAGTTATTTTACAGTATCGCATCGGAATTCCTAAGACAAATCCTAAAAATGACACTTAGATTTACACGATTCTCTGCTGCAAAATCTCAGTGACTTTAATTACTCCATTTTGTATAATTAATTTGTCAAAAGTTCTTCTAAACAAAGCAGTTGAATTATACAGTAACGTCAAACATTTTATTTCGTATATACATCGTTATTGTCCTGGTCTTTCGAACGATGCTTCATCTCATTCGTTGTATGACATTAGGCCCTTAATAATATCTCAAACACCCGTTGTATGCCCATCTAAGTAATTGCTAATTTTGAATCATTATATTAATATATGGGACAGCGATAAAACCATTTGCTTTTACGTTAAAGCATTCGGTACAGTATAGGAAAATGGACATGACAACTCTTTTGAAGACAAATAGCATTGATTGTCTGAATGTGTGCAGACGTTTTTGAAAGACCACCAATATTCTAAGACACTGACAATAGAGCATTATTTATAAAGGTGAAAATGTGTAACAGTCAACACAAAATTTCCTATATTGTGAACTTTGCAGTTTTTTTTCTTGTTAACTTAATAAAACTTAGTAAAACTTAACTTTTACTACTATACAGTAGTACAATAGTATACAAATAAACGCTTGATTGGTGGCCTGTCTATATTGACGTATATTTCTAAGGCTCTGGTGTCGTATAAAGTGAGGCTAGAGAGGTTTGAACAAACATATCTAATATTAATAAATAGATATGAATGATTGGGTTACCATATTCGTGGTAAATTAATCATACCTTTGAAATGATCTTTGATATTGCATATTCTTAAGGTAAAATAAATCAATATCATAAATGAAATAAGTAAATGCATGCTTTAAAAGAAAAAAAACAAAACTACAATATCCATAGGTTATTTAAAAAAGTCACTATCTTTTCAGACTTAAAGTGTCAACATGTTGAAAAGTTTAACCCTATATAGTATCAACTATATGACAAAGTGTCTTTTCTGCTTCATTTGTTTGGCCTCTATGTCTAGACAGAGAGATTCAAGAAGTAGGTCTTCAAACTTTGGTGTACTTCTTGTGCTCCTTTAATATAAAATATATCAAATAATTTGTCATTCAGTACGTATATTTTGACGATATTGAACAAGATATAAATAAAATGAAATAAAGAATATTGGGAAAAGTTTTTCTTTCACATTGAATATGCCCTAACATATTTGTATAAAAAATCACTTAAAAATGAGTTACATGTTTATATCAAGTATCGATGTTTTGAACGGACTGTACCTAAAATATTACGAACCTATCTTAAACGAAATGCTAAAAATATTTTTAAGTAAATTTTATCCAGCGCAAGTTCTTGATTAACAATCGCAGCATGATAACAAAGATATGTAAATTGTTGTTACTGAACATAATGCTGTTTTTATTTAACGCAGGAGAGAAATTTACTTTTAAGTCTTTGACTTCCGTTTTATCCTATATTGTATCATGCTGTTGAACATAAGTGTATGTTGAACTTTATGTAGTAAATACTGTTTAAACATGTATTGTGGGTAATCAAATGAAGTATCCAATAGGTTTTAAATCAAATTCATCAGAAAATCAAAGCGACTTTTACTATTCCCTTATGGACAATTTATGCATAAAAACTACCTACTAAACATTTCTTTTTCAATTGCCCAACAATAATGTGATTAGGCATGTCTGGAGAATCTCAAATACCCATGAAACAAAATACAGTATAACAATCAATACCATGACAAAATGCACTGATAAACACTCCTATGTCTTAATTATTTTGTTTGTTTTTAACTTAACTGAATCAAACAATACGGTAGCTTATGAGTAAGTCCTTAACATTAAAACCGGGCAATTATCATGTAAAAAGTTCCTCAGATAAAAACATATATACTTATTGGATAATATACCCCGCAGATCAATAATGAAATTTGATTTAGTATGTTAATATGTGGTATATAGCTTTAGTCAGTATAAAGATAGTAAGAAGCAATAATGCATGGTTTCATAGTTTTATAAACTGCATTTATCAAAACATCTTTTGTCCTCATTGGAGTACACATATATTATTTATAATGGCATCAGTATAATAATGCTAGATGTGATAGCTATTGAAAAAAAAAGAATTCTACATAAAACTGTAGGTCTGATTAAATACTTAACTGGCTTCTTTATTTTTAATGACTGAATAAATGACAATAACAGTTTACACCCAAACTGCGCAATAACTTTTAACTTCTTGTGACGCATTTCCTTTTACAATTACATGTCAAAGACAGTATTAATCAGTATTAATCAATTTCGTTTTTTAGGATTCAATACCTTAGCTCTTGTGATAAGAAAGTGGAAATTTAGACAATACTTGAATTAAAAAAACAACAAAAAAACAAAAACGTTAAAACACTATACCTTTCAACAAATCAGGCCGTCTTCTATCAATTTATTACAATGCTGATGTATTTTCATCATAGAACGAAGGACCAAGCAACAACCCGCAACGCAAAAAATGAAATGGATTGAATTTTGTTGTTGTTCTTTTTAGTATTTTTCCTAGCGAAAGAAACAACAACAAAAATGATAATGTTCAACCTAATGCTTTTGTATTATAGTTCTGAATGAGTTAGTGAATATTAAAATACTGACACGCGTATAAAGAAAATGCAAAAATGAACGAACATATTTGTAATATGTGGACATAAGTCATGAAATCATACATTATTAAAGGCGTGTTGACCATTAAATAATACTTAAAACAATCAGGAAAGAAAATCCACAATCGTACAAGAACAGCAGTTATTGACAGATTTCGATAGCCAAATATCAAAGTAAAAATAAAGCAAACTTTATATTGTCCATTATCCGTTGTTTGTCTTGGAATAAGCTTGATATATAATTTGTCCTCCTGGGTATAGAAATCTATAAGCGAAATACAAATGGCCTAGTTATGTCCTTCAATACGAAAAAATGAAAGATATTATGACATAGTTTTAGAGCGTATATGTAAATGTCAAAGATTTCTGACATTGATTACCAATTTTCTCGTTATTGGTTTTAAAACATTTCTTATCTGCATTGAATTAATATAAAATAGATTGTCTTTAAATTTCCTAAATCCTTTCTAAGATTCACTTGTTGTTAATTGTTCGCAAATAAGAATTTCAAATCAATGAATACTGTATTATTTGTGGAGACACTAAACTAATGTGTGCTATTCAACAAAGTACTGAATAGATTTTAAATACAAAGAGCAAGGTTCACTAACTACCAAAAATGGCCCCACCTCAGATTTTGATAAAAACTAAACATCATATAGCACTATGTGTTACGTTTTCAGAATTTAAGTGACTTTTACTACTTGAAAATGGATACCTTATTGCATAAAACTTGCCTACTAAATTCTTTCAATTGCCCAACGATAATGTGATTAGGCATGTCTGGTTAATCTTTAATACCAATGAAATAACATATAAGTCTAACAATCAATACAACGAAGAAGTGTATTGTTAAACAATCCTAGTAATTTTGTTTTAAACTAACTGCATCAATCCGGTCTATTATCTAAACAAAATCAATAGGTCCATTGCATTCAAACGATCAAGCATTATGTAGCACATTTCTTAGACAAAACATCTATTTGTTAATATCCTCTTCAGATCAATGATAATATTGAATTAAGTATCATATGTGTTTAAAAGATTTTAAAGAAAAAAAAGAGTCATAAAAATAATCTTAATGATACATTTTTATTCTGTTGATCAATATTTGAATAAATCTAATGGATGTTGTGCAAAGTGTGGATCAATCCACTTTAAACGAGGCTCGTTTGTAAACAAATGTTACCTAAATTCAATTTTGAATGTTTAATCCACCGCAACAAGTTTGTGACAGATAATGTTCTTAGTGACTTTAAGTCAAATTGAATCATATGTCTCTCATTGACAAACCATATCCATGTATAAATGTTTCATGTTTTGTTGTCACATATGTCACTTAATACTATCAACAAATTTACAAGATATGGTATAACAAGACAAATTATCTTTTAAATATTTCATTGCATAGCCGGTTTATATCGTTTGTTCAACGTTAGGCGTGTAATAAAGTGCGTTGTTCAGAGGCCCTGAATTGTCGAATGTTATTGCATTCAGGTAATTCTTAATTCCCGTTTTCTTATAAGAGATAATAAGATCTTGCATCATCTAACAGACGTAATTGAATAATACTTAGATAGTGCATGACAAATTACCGTTAATGAAATTGCGTCACGAGAAGTTACTGGTAATTGTGTGTAGCTTTAGGTGTCTACTTTTAATTTGCATTTAGGTCGGCCCCCGGAAAAGGGACATCTCAAGAATTTCCTTTTTTATTCTGGAACGCATTTTTAATATATTCGTTTGAATGAAATGAAAGTTTAAAAAAAACAAGCATATATACTTAATTCGTTACTATAAACTGTTAAGGGATAATGTCCAGACTATAAGGAGTTACAAACACGTGTTGTATTAGAAAATTAGTGATTAACACAAAGTAAGACTGATTATCCTTTTTATGAAAAAAAAATCGCGTATATTTGATTGCATTTATATTAAAATAATAGTTTTTGCTATCTTAAATCATTTAACATTATTGTTTACTTTAAAGAAAATAGTTCGAGAATTGTAATCATACACTTTTATACTAACTAGTGATTTTTGACAAGAAACTGTGTTTTTTTTAGATATGTTTAATCATGG
Source organism: Ruditapes philippinarum (assembly GCF_026571515.1). NCBI lineage: Eukaryota > Metazoa > Mollusca > Bivalvia > Venerida > Veneridae > Ruditapes > Ruditapes philippinarum. The sequence goes on from NW_026854532.1 coordinate 43,181, forward strand.
ACTAATTAATTAAAGTCATTTGTTTATAATAACAGAAAGATTGCTTTTATATTATATCTTGATTGAAAATCTCTTTTGAAAAAGTGATTACAAATCATTTCCTTATAACTTTGATAACTTAGTTTACAAACTAGTATGTGTTTGTTTAATTTTTCTTTAACTTTTACAACAAGGGAAATTATTGGAACATTTACGCAGTGTTAAATATAGTGCATAAAATGTCGAAATCACAGGGGGCCGACACAGTGTTTGAATGGTATATACTGCTTGATAGTGACCTTAAAATGAGATTTTAGTCATAACCTTATAATATGTATATAAATATAGACAAGGGGCATTACTCGGTAAATAGAGAATTTTCGATCACCCTCAAATTCATGCGAGATTTTCCACTAAGTAAATAAACAGAAATCTGTTTCGGCGAATACATGTTGGAAATTCTGGTCATGGTGTATGGAAACCTTTCATTGGTTGTCGTTATAAACAAAGTTCCTACCGAGCCAATGAAAGGTCTCGATACACCGGCTGGTCACGTGACCGGGGTTTCCCCAAGATGTCTACGTCGAAGCAGATTTCTGCTCTGATTTGAAGATTTCGTTCGAAACAGACGAATATAGAGCGCTTCACGACTATTTGCGCAGGTAGGTAATAGAAACTATGTTGTGTTATTGTTTGCATGCGTTTATTTGTACCTCCCCCTTTTAAAATTGATATTTTACCCGTGGAATTTGGTGTTGCGACATCTCGTACGACTAAGCAATTTTGTGACAGAAGTGAACGGTTTTGAATAAATTTCGTAAAATGGGCTAAGGGAATCAAAATAGAGTTAGTGTTTATCAATTGTGGATTATATAAGCTATGCAACGCAGTATAATTTTTGGAATTTTTTTATTTACTTAGTGGAAAATCTCGCATGAATTTGAGGGTGATCGAAAATTCTCTATTTACCGAGTAATGCCCCTTGTCTATATTTATATACATATTATAAGGTTATGACTAAAATCTCATTTTAAGGTCACTATCAAGCAGTATATACCATCCAAACACTGTGTGGGCCCCCTGTGGTCGAAATAGTAATGGAAATATATATATATTATATAATATATATATTGTTAATTTCTTTAATAGAAGAAACTTATATTTGAAGATAATCTCTCCGAGTACTGTTCTAATACGATTCTTACAAATAATAAGGTTTAACAATCGGAGGACTGTTACATGCAACTAAGATAACATTTTCCTTTTAAAAGTGTTACCAAAAAATATCACGTTAAATTCTAGATTATTTAATAGAGAAACACAACATGCACTCCTTTACATTTTCAGAAAATAACGTACTGCAGAATTATGAATTTGATGTCTTTTCGTAAAATACTGCAAGTCCAAAGATATATCTCAACAAATCTATACTGTGCATTTTTACATTTTTCAATTTTTTCAGTGACACTTTACCAGAATAAGTGGCTTAGGCATCCCCGTCTCAAAGCAAACCCAATAAATCTTTTCCAGAAAAATAAATTATTAAAATTTTGATATTTTTCACGCATTCAATAAATGAAAGGAGTCCTAAAGGGAATAAACAAACAGAAATTTTCTTAAATTAAATTCCTAAAAATGCTCATATATATAATAGAATCTTGGTTATTTATTTATCCTTCCATTTTAAGATTCATTGTTTAAGTTGAAAAGAAATATGCCATAAAAGTTGTAGTTTAGTGCCGACAATATATTTACCGTCAAATAAACAATTACTTAAATGTATAATACTATTATGTTATTATATAAATAAGCGATAGCTTTGAAATGCCTTACTCAGATTGACTTCGATGTAATTTGTTGTATTTTTATGTTTTATGTTTTATTATTTAATTTATAGATAGTTGCGATCTCATTGGTTCAACAGTACAAATCATAAAACCATAATCACTAGATGTAGTATCATATTCACTGGCTGAAATGGATTTTCCAAATCTAAATAATAGAATTAAACTCATACACCAAAGGCTATTATCTGCGCGTGACTGAATATGATTTATGCATGCGCAGTTATGACATGGTGTAGTATCATATTCACTGACTGAATCTTCCCTATCTAAAATAGAATCAGGCTCATATTCATTGACCATAAAGCATACATTATTTAAACGTGTTGCATGTTGTAAATTATGGCATAATTTCTCGATTCAAGCATCTATTTACCCACAACTACACTGCAACGATAAGCAAATTGAAAACTTGTTTCAAATGTTAGGCTTTACTTTAATGTGTTTGTGTGTGTTGCTGTTTTATTTTAAATCATAATAGAGCAATTATATACTAATGATCAATTTAATATGATGCGATATTCACAGGCAAAATGTCATATTGACCTCGGCCACGTGATATTCACATATTCAAAGGCTCACTAGTCAATAATTGTATAATGTTGAAGCACCAAACGTAAAATATAATGACAGGTGCCGAATTTCTTACAAAATTTGTTACTCCCCATTGTGACATGACGTGCAATTTCAGCTGTAGCATGTAGAATAATAGATTATGGTATTATTAGTCTACATGTGGTCATTATTTATTTATCAATAAGCAATATGGTTAATAATATATATATTTATATACAGGAACTTAGGAGCAGACTATTATATATTCCATCCCCGTAATATTGCATTGTAACGGTAAAAAGTAATACATTTTGCACATGCAAACTGGTTAACGTATATCTCAGACAGTAAAATCAGAAGCAATTGTAGGAAAGGTGATCGTCAAAATTGTAGTGGTGGTGGTGATAGTGGAAGTCGTGGAAGTTACGGTAGTGGTATCTGTGTTAATGGTTGTAGTAACGATTGCTGTGGTCGTAATTGTCGCGGTACTAGAAGAAGTGTCTTTTTGATATGTGCATCATCTGTATTAATATACCCCTTTGAGGTTTATTGCATGCATTATATATTAACTTTTCTTTATATTAACACCATGTTATTTAAAAATAACTACAGGGAATTTTGATGAGCGATAACTAATAGTACATGTGTTACTTAGTTTTATTTCCGCCATTTCTGTTCTCAATGCTTCCATTCTTACAAGCAATTCGTAACCTGTATAATATTAAGTATTTACAATCTACTCGTTTCGATCATGCTTAATTAAATGTTAATTTCCATCAATATTTTATTATAATTTAACTTCATATAATTATATATATTTGATCTTAAGTTATTAAAAGAAAGATGGGGATTATGCAGGTTTTTAAACAAAATTCTATTCTACTATAAGTTGTTGCAATAGAAAATGTACAAAATATAAATATACATGTATATTATATTTATTTATTATTTATAATATATTTCTGGAGGCAAAATATCAACACACTGTAGCAGTATTTTTTTAAATAGTACTGAAAACAATAATATATTAATAAGACCTGTAGTACTAAATAACTAAATATATTCTGACTAAGAAATACAATAGACTTATACAAAAACAAAGTATCTAAAAAAGGGTCACCACGGCTGAGTATCATTTTGAATTACATTTCTGTGCTGCAAAAACATATATATATTATACACATAATGAGTGCGAAAAATTGTCAAACAAATGATACGCATAAAATGGATGTCTTTGATAAGGCAATTATAGCGTGATTAAATTTACATAATTCAACTTTTATCTGATTCCCGTTTGACAAATTAAAAGATTAAATTAATTTAGCAAAGATTTTCATTAATCTGTTTTTAAATTCATAATCAGACATTATGACATTAAACGCAAATTTACTACAAAATGATTTGAAATAATTTTGTGATTTACTTCCTCAATCAGATCTTATGAGAATTATAAATATCTGTAAACGACTGTTGATTAAAACCTGTTTTACTCGTGAAGCTCATTTGCTGTCTTTTATTTGCCATTAAGACATGTTTTAGCCGATATTGATATGAACTTATAATTAAGAATTTAAGAATTATTTTGGTAGTCAGAACCAAATAATTGTCAGACATTCCTACGCAAAGTATTTCTATTATCAGGGCTGGGAATCAAAACTGCGTTCTACCCTACAAAATGTAAATTAACGCCGCCATCTTTGAACGAAAAAGGTATGTTTTTGCTTATAACTCTTTTTGTTGGAAATGACTGATAACCAAATATATGTATTAGCACACTCCACTATTATCCGCTTCGTTCGGTATAATGTTGCTTGCACAGCTATTTTGTGTAACAAAAGTTATAGCGAACTTGCAACTCGAAGAGGAGCAGAATTTTTATGAAATTTTGTGGATACGACGCAGTTCATATTGCTTTATCTATCGTTTTTTCCTTCAAATTAATTATAACCTCGTTTGAGAGTTCACCATCAACTTCAAAATATAATTTTGAATAATTTCATTTAAAAGATATATTTATTTTCCAAGAAAATAATAATTTGTACGAAATGATACGTTACAGTTGAAAGTAAAATATGATACGACGCAGTTGTATTTTCATTGCAGTCTGCATATTGGTTCAGCTATTAAATTATGCGTTAAGTATGTTATGAACGTCATACAACATTCTTGTTTGCGAAATTTTGACCATTATGAATGGGCGCAAGTGACCTTGTATACAGATTAAGTCGAAAGCAGAGGTCACTCATTGGTCCCACGAAAATGTAAAATCCTATAAAAATTCTGTTAATGCTTCATTTTTCGGTCGCATTTTAGCACCTGTCATCTGCGAATCCAGCATCCACAAATTCCGATAAAGGTTATCAAATATATTGAAACACGTGATCGCACACCCATACGTCAACGTACCTGTTTAAGTGTTGCCTAAGAATGCTTATAAACTTGTTCCCGTGAGTTCGAAACTAATGGGAGTGGTTACTTTTTTCATATGCGCCAATTGCATTGCTTCCTTTGTTTGTTATGATTTACAACAATTTGCGACAATTCTGTTATTACTTAATATGTCATTTACGCTCCAATTTTGTTGTATTAATTTTTTTAATAATCGATGAGAACAAATGAGCTTTATTATTTGTAACTTTAATCGGTATTTGCAATAAAGTATTATTCCTCTTTAAATCATAGGAAAACTGGTCATGCATTATGTACATTAAATTTTTTATTATAAATATTATGAAAATAGAAATATATTATAAATGGTTAGGCTATGATATACTTTTGCGTGTCGTTCAGTCATTTTATGTTCAGCGCCGTGGAACTTTACCTCATTGCATTTCTTTATCGACGATGAGAACAGGTCTCCGGAATGTATTTTCTGGAAATTAATTAGATACTCGCATTAAAGTATCATTCTTCTTCATTAAAAATCTTTAAATTTTCAAATCGAGTTACAAAAGACAAAACTACAAATTATTTTGTAAAGTTGGTGTCCGTTTTGCAAAGGTATTTTACGCTTTGCACCGATAAATTTGATACAGATATAAGCGCGACATGATGTTTCATTTTGTAGGATACGACGCAGTTTTAATTCCCAGCCCTGATTATAATGATAGAAAACTTTGTTAAATTTAAAATTATTTAAGGCGGAACAAAATACATAATATGTGCTTGAAGCACTAAACATATAATTACATGAATTATATTATAAAATTCATATAAAACATATCTTGGAGTTTCAATACTTATTGGACGTCACAAAAATACATAATGCAATAAAAACATTGTATGATATAGAGGATATTTGTTTGTTTATGTGTAAGAGGAAATTTTATTTCATCAAGTGGGCTTTAAAAACAATATTCTCACGAGTGGCGTAGCAAGTTTTCATAAAGTTTACGACAGTTATTGCTCGTAGGATACTTAAGTATGCCCAAATGCCATCAGGAGCAGTTTTGCATGTGGAAGGAATGTATTTTACAGACTGTAAAAATGATACAAAAAATTAAGAGACGATATTTGGTGATTGGTTATTTGAATGAATAGAAGTAAGTTTTCTTCCTTTTATTACTTTGAAATCTAAGTTATTTATCAATTTCAGCTTTGCTTTTCTCTAAACAGCCTGACATTGTCAGAATTGTCAGCAAAAATAAAATTGAGGTACCACATTGGGAAAATCTCAAAAAAGTAGTTTCGTCATTGAGAAGTGTGGAATTATATTTTGATAATTTTCACTGGGAAATAATCAAATATAATGTTCACGGATAAATCAGTAATGCACTGAAAAGCATAAAATAAATATATATACATAATACGTATGCATTAATATAATGAGTCATTAAATGCAAACAACAAATTATATAATGAGTAAATGATTAACGGATACTTAAAAGCGATATAAGAAAATCACTTTTTAATTTACCATTTAATTTTAGGAAATTGAAAACAATTATCGCTATATTGGGAGACAGTTTTGCTTTATAATTATGATAATTTCAACTGAATAATGTCTAAAAATTGTAATAATAATAATAATAATGATGATGATATTGATGATGATGACTTTATTTGCAAGAGTAAGCAAAAGTTATAACATTGCTATCAAGAATACCAAATAAAAAATCCAGTACACTGAAAAATGATTCGTTTATATTCTTTTACTTTTCATTTTACTTTTATTACCTAAGGAGTTAGCTTTAAAATTTAAAAATATATTTGGCTTACATATTAATAAGATTTATATGCATTTATCTGAATTGAATGTCTTTTACATGTTAATTAACTTATTTCTCTAGAAAGGATTTGGGCAAAGGATTGGTGTGAGCCAATATCTGCGTGTCTCACCAGTTTGGTGTTCATGCCATCTGCTGAATATACTGTATATGCCGTGCATGTCTGTGACAAGAAGTTGAAGAGACGTTGTTGAAAGTAAGCAGTTCAAAAGATAAAAAAAATCGTCAAATGTGGCATTTTGTCATTTAATTTGTATTACATTGGGAAATATGGTAAACACGCTGTTGACTCTCAATGCCTTAAATGATTCTTTAAAAATGAGTTGGAAAAATGTAGTTTGGCTAAATATTTGAAAATAGGCGTACCCTTAAAACTCTTACACTTTTTGTATTATTGAATGAAAATGCATATGACTAATCTTTTTAATAGCTTGGTTTTAAGTCAAACAACTATCAATTCTCTATGTCGTTTTTAGCTCTTTTGATTGGTGAAGACAAAGGATGTATTTCAGGAACGAGCAAGCATCTTAGCACAGCCAGATATCTTCCATAAGCTAGGGGAAAAACAAAAAACACACACACACACATAAAAAGATTTGGAGTCCGAAAATTTTAACCTAGCTCAGGGTCATAAGGCGATTAGAGGGTAGGGGCCAGGAGCTGAATAGATCTGTATTGAACAATAATTATCAAAACATTTGTCTCTCAAAAACTTTACTAAATAGATTATGTTCACTAATGGTAAAATATAGTTCACGTGCAACTTTAAAACTGCCAGTGTAGTGAGCACATTTTCAAATGTCTTTATATTCGTTTCATACTTAGTGCACCTTAAAAATGTAAGAAACACCTTTGAAGTATCACAACAGAAGAAGAAGAACAAATAAGAAAGAAAATAACAAACAGAAAATGGATATTTTAAATTAAGATCAGAACAATAAATTAAAGTAATCTTAAGAAATCATTTATTTTTGTTTCCAGTTTATAAAATCTGTTAGAACATATATATGAAGATGAGCTAATGCCCTAAGAATAATATCGTATTCATATATAATTCCTAATCCTATCTTATTTAATATGACCATATTCATTACATGCATAATACACGTTAAGACAAAATGAGTAATACACAGAAAAAAAGAACTACACATTAAGAAATCATTTAATATTAAATTTATTTTAATTTTAATGATAAGAACATAAAAAAGCTAGTCACGGCGATTTGTACTAATCTTAGACCAATTATAATCCTTTATTTTTAATACTTTGAAACCAATAAAATGTGAAATTTGAGCTATATTTTGACTTACACCAATATAACTTATTAATTCTGAGACAGGATGACTATCGTTATTGTTCAATTTAAATAAAGCGAGTGCAGTAATTTGAAGTACTTTTGCTCTAATCTCGAAGTAGTGGAATACTTTAATTCATTATTTAAGTGCAAACATTAAAGTATTCATTAAGAACATTATGATATTAAATAAAACTAATCTTGGTGCATGCAATAAAGTGTCGAAATGAGACTTAATCATAAAAAAGCAATCTCTCCGTTTTGGATATATATTTGGTATTTGTAAAATGTTAAATCAAATTAATGGATCGAATAAATAAGGTTGAAACGAATCTACAGAAAAACACATTGATCTGTGTGTTGTTCTTTGTTCTTTGTCAAACTGTTTGAAATGTTTTACTGACAGACAACTCATAAAAATGAATAGTTTTTTTTTCGGATTAACTTAAATTTTGTGTTACTATAATTAATAATTTATAGTTAAGGTGAATGCTGTCATAATAACGATGTTTATATGTTACAGTATGAAATCCAAATTCCTCGCACTGTTGATTTTTGTAAGAGGTAATGAAGTTAATGCCGTCGTGGTTAGCTGATACAAACATCATTCAGAAAATAGCTATTTTTGTTTAAAAGATATATTTTAAACCAGATTGTACAATATTTTTTTGTTTTAATTTGAATTGCTTTTTATGATTTATTCATTTTCTTTCTTTGGAGGGCCAATCATTTTGGATGGTGTTGATTTAACGCATGCCTCTACGATTAATTACGATTATTTATACTACGATTTATTGTATAAAGCATGTAAAATTGATAAATTTGTATGTTTGTTTTGATCAAGTCTAAATATGATTTTGAACTTCCTTTTCATTTGCAGTTATTTACCTACTGGGCGAACATAGTTACTCTTATAATTCAACAATTCCAGCTTTTCGTTTCGTCTTGAAATAAGTATAAGAATGTTTCGAGACAAGGCCTTTTTGATGACATCTGATTCCCGAGATATTTACAATGTATTTATAGTGCATCACAGACATCTTAGATCGTATATCTTTTATAAAAAGGCATATTGCATACGTTTAATAACCGATAAACATTTTTGTTTTCTTGCATAGGCGTTTTCTGAAATTATTACAAAAATGGTTCTACGCTGCAGATAAAATATTTCATTTATATTGTGTTCAAGCTTAACGACAAAACAATTTTTTGCTGATGATATAATATGCTGTTCGATTTGTTATATTCAAACATTTCAGACTTTTTAATGTTCAAGCGTTTCATGAGGCGTACAGCTACATGTAAATATATAGTAGCTAATAGAAAGTTTTTATACCACGTATTTATTAAACGAAGAATTGGATTTACTTCATACATTTGTTTGAATAATTTTACACTGAAGCATATGTACATTTGTATATGTATAATTTATTATCATGTATTATTATATTATATACCTTATCATGTATCTTACTTTTCTGTACTTTGTATTGTTCCGCAAAAATTATACTTGTCGATGAATATATGTTTTGGCCAAAAACTGATTTGACTTGACTTTATTAAAATTAACTTATCAAACATGATTAATTAGACAGTTATCTAATATATACGAGTCAACATTATATTATCATAATTGTCATAGTTTCAATGTATTTTTCACTTTTTCTTAATATTAAATGACAAAATCAGTTTTAGTATGTTTAAAAAATGATTTGATAGCATGGTAAATGCTTTTCACCAGAAAGAAAAAAACAGACATATTAGTTTTTTAAAATTCATTCAAAATAGTTACATGTCTCTATTACATGTATTATAACAGTACTTATTGCCAAAAAGCAGCAGGAACTAAAAAATGGTTCTGGCAATTGGCTAATGAGTAAAATGAGTAACCTTTTTAAAACTATAAAAGGACCCCGAATATTAAAATAAAAAGCTTTTGAGAAATAAAAATAAAAGCATTTCTAGGGCATATTGTGCGTTTAAGTAAGAACAATGTAAACTAATATTGAAAATAATTTTGTAATAGATAGCCGACCTTGTGTTTGGAAAAGAAATATTTTTAAGGGTCATGTCTTAACAGTTTCGTGTCACAAACGCACGATCTAGCGCTTAACAATGAACTAAATACCAATCTTTATAATGAAATAAATAAGTAACATGTCCAGACTACTAATTATTTTATGTAATTACATGCCCTGCTACTTGCAGCTAGACTGCATGCAATACCACAGACAAGGGTTATGTTTTTCCACTTATAAAACAATAGATTAGGGCTTATTCTTTTTCACGTCAGTATACTTTATTATAATAAAACATTATTAATTGACATGTCATACCATTTTTGCTTTGTTCCCTGTGTTATTATATGTCTAGTTCATTTTTGTCAGCTTTTTAATAACGTGTGTGTTTTTCAAATAAGAACATAACGGCAATATGGAAATATATAACAATTAATGGCGAACATATTTTCATATTGAATTTCTTTTCGACAATAAAATTATATAAATCCTGAGTAAAGAAAACAATTCGATTTTACGTCGATACCGTTGTTTGATAGAAAAAAATACTCAATATGACAATGTTTCAGTCATATAAAATGCATTTCTGAATGATTCAATTATAAACAATTTCTACGATGTTTGGCCAATTTATTTCTGTATATCTGCGTATAATTCAATTTGTCTCACTATCGCTATGAAGTTCATAAAAAAATATATAACTTATTTGCCAAAGTAACAGTTTATCAGTCAATACTTTGAAAGTAATTACGTTAGAGTCTGATTTCTCATAAAATATTCATAGCTATGAATACAAACTTTCAGTGAAGCAAAACTCAGACTTATCAAATGTGACACTTCTTTTCCCCCCGAGTATCACAAATAATTTAAAACATTTGTTTTCAGAACGCTATATTTTTAAAACATATATATGGAATAATATAAGGAAAATTTCATAGCTACAAAAGAGGACATCAATAACTCCAAATTAATCTCAAGTTGGTCTATTAAATTGAACTCACAACTGCTTATAATGCAAGTATTGTATGTTTAAAAGATAACTTTATTTTACTGCTTTGAAACACATTGTGTAGTCATTTGTAAACACATATCGCAATGTAATTTTACCGACGATAGCAATATCCAGTACAATTCAATCGACACTTATCGTCCTAATTTGCTCCATTGCTAGACTATTTTGGTAAAAACTTCACATAAGCTGTCGGTGTCCCACTTATTATAATTATTCAAACAGAAATAATTTTGTATGAAACAAGTAACAAGTGAAAGAAGCTGTTGAAAGATAAATATTAAATCCGTATTATTGTTAAATAAGAAAGCAAAATGTTACAAGGTCCGAACAATTGTTGAGTTATAATATTATATAAAATCGTTTTGTAAATTAATATGAATAATCAGGAATATTTATATATACTTATTCATAGATATTAAAAAAGGTAACGTTTTTGATTTTTCGAAATTAGAAATAAGTATTTTGGTATATTGCCCTTCGTTGAAGATAAAATAGTATTAAAATAACAAAGTTTATTGCTTCGTTGCAAAGGTGTTTATTTGTTGATAAAACAACAGATAAACACACCAATTACGTAATTAATTAGATCTTAAATTGCACATAAGAATGATTTCAATCAAGAAATGTGTTCATGCGAAACGAATCCGACAGCATCCCGTTTTGTCAAAAGTAACTGTGCAATTACTGGTGAATATAAATATTGTAGTTAAACTCGTGCAATTAAACGTGACCTCTTGTGTCGTTGGAATAGTCAGGTGCGTAACTGCAGAGGCTTTAACATAAGTCGCAAAGATTACAGACCCCAATGAGCACCAACAACATTCAGTATTTCATTTCTTTTATTGTTACCTTGATTCTTAATAGATATACCATTGCTGCGTTGACGATTTCTGGGTTTGCGTAAATTATACCATAATCACGTGACCTTTCTTATGCCTTAACCTCACGAGACGAAGTCGAGTGAGGTTGCATAAGAAAGGTCACGTGATTATGATATAATTTACGCAAACCCAGAAATCGTCAACGCACCAATGGTGTATCTGTTTTAACCTATAGCTCCGCCCAGAAACACTTACTCCTTCGATCTTCAAAACTGAAAATTATACCATAGTCTGGGTATGGTATAATTTACGGTTATTGGAAATTATACTTGGAAGAATTTTACATAAGAAGCGCTGAAGAGCTATAGGTTAAGTAGTAATAAACATTTATTTTTCTAATATAAGCAAATTCCACCATCCAATTTTTGTTATCATTTTAAGTGCAAGACCCTATTTTGCATGTTTTGCCAAAATTTTAATCTCCATGACATATGAACAGGATAAATATTTGCATGTGAAAAAAGTTTGTTGTAGAAATGATTTATGTTGTGTTTTCATTTGGACAATTTCCAAAGTGACTTTAAAGTCTATAAAGCTATATATATGATGCAAAAATTAGTGTTTGAATTTAGAAAAAGTATACTTCCAAAATCCTTGTAAGAAATAAATATGGTAATTTATTGCCTTAAAAGCGAATGACGCATGCACAAAATGATTGCTACACGGACAAAACCCTACTTAAAATTGCAAATTTAAATGATATTTTGTTCCGAACTTTTTATTCTCTTAGGTACATTATTCATGTGTATTAAATAACAGAGACATTCTATGTTACAACGTTTTAGGGAATCAACCATATAAAAATCCCACTTATTATAATTATTCAAACAGAAATAATTTTGTATGAAACAAGTAACAAGTGAAAGAAGCTGTTGAAAGATAAATATTAAATCCGTATTATCGTTAAATAAGAAAGCAAAATGTTACAAGGTCCGAACAATTGTTGAGTTACAATATTATATATAATCGTTTTGTAAATTAATATGTATAATCAGGAATATTTATAATTATATACTTATTCATAGATATTAAAAAAGTAACGTTTTTGATTATTCGAAATTAGAAATAAGTATTTTGGTATATTGCCCTTCGTTGAAGATAAAATAGTATTAAAATAACAAAGTTTACTGCTTCGTTGCAAAGGTGGTTATTTGTTGATAAAACCACAGATGAACACACCAATAACGTAATTAATTAGATCTTAAATTGCACAAAAGAATGATTGCAATCAAGAAATGTGTTCATGCGAAACAAATCCGACAGCATTCCGTTTTGTCAAAAGTAACTGTGCAATTACTGGTGAATATAAATAGTGTAGTTAAACACGTGCAATTAAACGTGACCTATTTGGTCGTTGGAATAGTCAGGTGCGTAACTGCAGAGGCTCAAACACAAGTCGCAAGGATTACAGACCCCATTGAGCACCAACAACATTCAGTATTTCATATCTTTTATTTTTATCTTGATACGAAGTAATAAACATTTATTTTTCTAATATAAGAAAATTCCAGCATCCAATTTTTTTATAATTTTTTTTTTTAGTGCAAGACCCTTTTTTGCATGTTTTGCCAAACTTTTAATCTCCGTGACATATGTGCAGGATAAATATTTGCATGTGAAAAAAGTTTGTTGTAGAAATGATTTATGTTCTGTTTTCATTTGGACAATTTCCAAAGTGACTTTAAAGTCTATTAAGCTATATATCTGATGCAAAAATTAGTGTTTGAATTAAAAAAAAGGTTTCTTCCAAAATCCTTGTATGAAATAAATATGGTAATTTATTGCCTTAAAAGCGAATGACGCATGCACAAAATTATTGCTACACGGACAAACCCCTTCTTAAAATAGCAAATTTAAATACTATTTTGTTTCGGAACTTTTTATTCTGTTAGGTACATTATTCATAAGTATTTAATAACAGAGCCATTCTATGTTACAACTGTTTAGGGAATCAACCATATAAAAATGTAACCAATTTAATTTTACTGTTGATAAATTTTATTAAACTTTTTAATAAGATATAGACTTATACCCTATAAGTGACAAGTGATCATTACTTTTATAATTCTTCTTTATATTTTCATCTTAAGTAAATGCATGCGCGTAAAGTAACCACCTTTTTTCAAACATGACACACCTTGTCTAAAAACAAAACAATGAGTATCAATGTGAAGATATTTAATAAAACTTATAAATAAATAAATAAATAGATAAAAAGCACCGGGATATGTAAAGCACAAAATCAGTATATTTGGAATTATTAGGTGCGAGATACAATATGCTATAATACATATCCTTGTTAACTTGGAAGATAATGAATTGTTCTACAACAAAATTGTATTATTCATCAATTAAACATTTAAACTAAATCATTTTTCATCATCTAATTTTTTCTCAAGAAATATTGAAGAAGAATAAGTGAATCATACATTCCTATTAATGTACCTGTAGTTGAGAATCTTACGGAAAAAGTCCCATTGCATACCAATTATTTTTTAATCAAAGGAGAACATTTCATAATGCGATCAAGATCTTATTTTATTTTAAGCTCGTCAAGATTTGAACCTTTCCCTACACAAATACTCACAAACTGCACTTATTTAAAAGAAATAATTTATAACATGCATAAAACAGCTTATTTCCCATTAACCTACGAGTATATACTGCAGCAAGTCATTTCTAAATAGAAGTGAATGTTTTTAGTAAGCGAGGTACTTTGATTTATAAAATTGATTTAAAAGTTATCATCTCGTTATGCGGTTGAGAACATCATAATAGTGACAGAAAATGCACACAGAGTTCAGAATAAATTATTATTGAGATATAGACCCTTTCATTTAAGACTGGATTCAAGTTGTCGCCCTTGGATGACGTCATTGGGGGATACGGCGGACATTTGCCGATACGATTAAGTATATTAACAGCGGGATATAACGATCTTAAGCCTTACTTTTGTAAGAAGGGCAGATTGAAATTGCCAAAATTTTGTAAAATTGAATGCGATATTACATAGAAAAGATGAATAAAAATGTTTACCATGATAAGGTTAACGATTTGTTTCAATACTAGACCATATGGTTGGGTAACTGATCATGGCAACTATTTTTGTTTTATTCTTAATTATGAAAATTAAATTGTCGCATCGTGTTTTACCAGACAGTTCAATCGTTCTAACTTGGTAATACCAGAGATGTAGATGATGAATCTATGTCACTGCTAATACACAGTACCCGAGAGCTATTTTGAGTTTCAAAAATGTAAGAATTATGTAGTTTTGAAAAAAACTGCTGCGTAATAATTAATTGCAAGATACTGGTTGAATAGATAATATTTTGTTTTAAGTATTACTGAGACAAAGAAAAACAATAATATCAATCTATTTATTTTCTTTATAAAAATGTTTTATAAAGCAGAAAAGTAGCAATTCTTTTGAATGTACATGACTGTATAATATTTGTGTCGGCAAAAAGGCACTCTAAAAAAAATCGTAAATTACGCCAAATGAATGCACTACATATTATATTAATTAAATCTGGTAAAGTGATATTTTTAACTTGATATTTTTATTTTATTCATATTCTGCTAATCTTTTGCTTTAAATTTACTAAAAAAAGAAAAAAAAAGGAATTTTTTTTAAAATTTACCAAAAAAAAAAAAAAAAAAGGAAAAAAAAACATGTTGTGAAACACCTACACAGAAATTCGTTTTTAATTGAATTATGATTTTACGAATTTTTGACTGTGCTGGTTGTCACGGATTTATATTACATAAATCCGTGTAGTTGGTAATCATTATGGAGTATCAAATCAGTAAGGCATGGCCAATAAAGTCCCTAGGATGATCCATGACCTGAAATACGGATGCGGGGATCATAAATATTTTGACACAAACAAAAGTGACGTAATCTGATGTAATGTTATAACTCTAAAATACACCCTGGTGATTTATGATATCACAGCCAAGTGCTGATTGTAAATACAACATGCACCTTGTTAATTAATATGTTACGGCCCAGTGGCGCTTATATATACAAAACTATTTATTTATAATATAAGTTCCTGAAAAAGGTATTTTGTTTTCATAATTATAAGAATATATTTGTAATATCAAAATTATCATATTCTTGTCTGATGTGAATCTTATCCACATGGTTTTCGTTCATTCAGGAAAATTTATAAAATTATATCCTTCATTGGTTCTTCGAAAGATTTTTTATATGGTATAATGAAAAAGGATCAATAAGTCTTGACAGAATGCATTCTGCTATTGTTCAATCATTAAAAATGACATTGACAATCTTATTTTCATGTTTGTCACAAAAAAAAACGCCGGAATTTTCTAAATGACTGAAAATAACAAAGAAAACTAGAAAATGACCATTTAAATTTGTATACGGTAATTTAACAGTGTATGGGTGTTTATAAAATATTAAAATTTGATTTAGTTACTAGTTGTTTGCCATGGTATTAGAGAAAATCTAATAGATATATTCACTTTGAATTGTTTTACCCCGTAGCAAGAATTAATTTTGATCTTTGTTTTTGAAAAACTGTAATAATGAAATTAATGTATGCAATAGTCAAAATTTGCATGTTATAATCGTAATTAAACGATCAGAGCTAACACTCTACGCGGTTTTGTATTATAATACAATCCCCCATTTACGTCACATCCGGTAAGTGAGGTAACTCTTCCTCGACGCTTATCGCTTAAATGTAAACATAAACTGAGGAAATTTTATATTTTACGAAAGTGCCGAATTCAACACACACATTTTAATTCAGTAAGACATTTTGAAGTGCTGAAAGATGATTTAAAGTGTTTGATTTAAATCAATTTCCTAGAAACGTATCATTATAAACGTAAGTGTCCCTATAAAGAACATCTAATCGGTAATTGTTGTAAAATTGTATAGAACACGTTAAATGATTCCAAATATAAAAAAAATAAAGTAAATTGGTCTATACTGGAGGTTCTGCAATACCAAAAATAAGTATGTTGATAGTTTTTAGCACCATATGTGACAATAAACCACGAAATAATCATATATGTGTGTTGAAAGTAAGTGTACTTTATATAATTCGATGTAATATATCTATATATCACAGAGAATAAATTGTTCAAGAACGAAACTCATTAATCATGTAAGTGTTCATATAAAATCAGCCAGGAATCAATCGACCTATTTCATTCATGGACTATTTTATATGAATATACAAACTACACATTTCTTTTGGTTTTTTTTCATTCTTGAAATATTTATGGAAATATGTACATTGTAGACATTTCCACTTTAAGCTAATAAAACGTGATTTAGTATTATACAT
This sequence comes from Ruditapes philippinarum, assembly GCF_026571515.1. Lineage (NCBI taxonomy): Eukaryota > Metazoa > Mollusca > Bivalvia > Venerida > Veneridae > Ruditapes > Ruditapes philippinarum. The sequence continues at coordinate 60,317 of NW_026854532.1, forward strand.
TTTTTTCGCCAAAACAAACATTTCAGTAAATTTTCACTGTCCGAAGATGCTTTTAAAATGATGTACAAATCCTTTACAAGTACTTTCTGTGACCTTTATGTGCCATTTTCGAAATAGGACAATGTTACAAAAACCTTTATAATACTCCTGGGTTGCATAAATTATGTAATAAAGAGAAACCAGTCTATTCTTGTTTTCGTTCATATCACTTTTTTCTCTGTATGTCTCATCTGCAAACATTATATTGAAGATTTGTGCTTTCATCGTTTTCGTAATTTTGACAGTTTTTCCCCCACTGATCGTAGGTGTCGTACCGCTTACGTCGCTTGTTTCTCATCATTTCCTGAAACAATAAAGTTTACAACAATAATCATATTGTGTTATCTTTAAGACACTTCACTGTTACAATAGTATATTTACATAACAGGGCTAAAATATATTTTTTCGTGATTTTTAAGCCATCTGATGATGGTCGAAGATCGAAGTGATCGAAAATGAAAAGCCTAAAAACATGTTTTTGTTTATTTTTAAACTCAAATCGCGCTTAGAATAGCATCTATTTCCGTCCAATAAGTTAATGTTGCAGCACACACCCACACTATTGCAAGTTCAATATCTTCTTTACACTTCTCACAGGAATTGGTCGTATGATCTAAGACTAGCTTAGGAAAGAAAAAGAAATGACGAACAATAATTATAAGAAATTTGTGACATAGACTGCGTCAGACGGGAATAACTAAAAATTTTACCATATGTTATTTTGATTAAATGAGGAGTTCATGGACTGCGTGGTGACAAAAGTAATTAGGTTAGCATCGGGTCGGAATTTTAAGAGAATGTAACGGCCTTCCGTGAAGCAAACATAAAATAGTGATACTCGATAGTCAAAATAATGTTTTTGAATATTTTCGTTTTTAAATTATTTAAAATTGTTCATTATACAATATTAACATAAATTACCATTGTGCTAAAGCAAAGTAACATTGATCATATAACAAGTTTAAAACATTTTGTTAAGAATATATCCGACGAGAGCAATGATATGAAAACAAACGGATGAAAATCAACACCGTTTTATCGCGTATAATCACATGTATCGTCTGAAACGATAGCCAGCGCTTGATTATTTTAATTGCAAATTAAATAACAATCACATTTCGTCATTAAATTACGAAAACCACTGATGTCTCTCGTAGAAACACATGGATTTAAAACTTATTCCTTTCAGCTAAATGACGTCATCTTAAATAAGTTGGGGAATGAGGTACGCGAATTCTCTTATATCGGGTTGTTAGATAAAACTTTCTTTAACACAAGAAAATCCTGCCTGATATCAAAAAAATAGATCAAAAATCAATCTGCATTTTTAGTTCATCTCGTAAGTTAGGGGCAACTAAAAATGACAATCGAGAGTGTGCATTGTTATTGGGTTTTCTAATATTACTTGTGTTATATCATTCTTAGAAAAATTCCATTCTTTCTGTTTTACTGGAAGTACATCACTCTTTTAACACCACAATCTTCAAACCTGAACCATCGCCATCACAATGTGACGCATGAGACAGTATAAAAGTGTCATCTGCATTATTACTACCTAATATCTGCTAATGACAAAAGACAACTGGAAGTTATTCCGTATAATTTAATATTCTACAAGTTATGCACCGTATTCTTACAACAATCTAACAAAATTGGACATTGTTGACACATTTGTCTAGCAAATACCATTTGTTATTCAAGCATATAGACGGTTCAAAAGATTGAAGTGAATTAAGTCGTCACTGAGGTAATGTCGCGGTAAGGAACATTAACATGCATTTCTGGAGTGAAATCTATATTCCTTGACGGAAACATTCGATAAATGTTTGAAGCTAATTTAAGGAGCATTAATTTGTCTTTCATATCAAATTAAAATAAAGCAGTAAGATAAATGTCCCAGCTTTGTGCTTAACAAAGACATCATTTAACTAACCACGTGGTTTGTATTCAGGAACAGTAAACGAGGTCTATTCATTAACTCATGTTTAAATAAGAACAAAAACTACTTAGTGTTTTTGCATATTTCATTTTTGTTCTGTATTTTAACATGGAATAATACAATTTGAATCACCATAACTCTTAAAGAATTAAACAAGCACCCTTAGCAGGATAGCAAGGGTATCAAACAACATTAGCTAACAATTGACAATGTCACACTAGACAAATAAAAATAATAACTGTATAAGTAAGCACAAATAATACGAACATTCAATCTATAAAAGTATCTGTATAATGTGCTTTAAATGTTTCTGTATAATAAAAGCTTGTTTCCTTAAACAATAAATTTGTGTTTAGATATAAAATGATTAAGATGCATATACATGAATTGTTCATAATATGAGATATGCCTTATTTCGTGGTCGTTTTAATGGTATTTGATATAAATGTGCACGTGTTTGACTTATCTGAGAAAAAAATTATGTCTATTAAGTAAGTAAGCGGATAATTTTTTGAATATCATCAAACATACCAAATGGTAAGAACCAAAGGTTTCATTGCAGTACTCTAGAGAAAAATCACTATAGATCTTCAAATTTAAACAAAAAAAATCTTCTGAAGGAGGTTTTAGAATTTATCCTCTCGCTACAAAACCAGCCTTTTGTTATCTAATTTACAGAATTTATGACCCTCTTGGTAATTTGACAAACGTTCCGTAACTCACACCTACGAATTAAGTATTTACGAAATTTCCCTTTTAAACAATATTGATAATTTCCGTCATATCTAAACTTGTTACAAGATACATGGCGGGTATGAATGAGTATGTTTTCTTCTCTACTTTTCCTGTATTTGGATTAAATTTCATTGAGTTAATAATGCGTTTTTCATGATTTTAACTTGCTTACGTTTACCTTACAATGTCGTTAAAGTCGCATTATGAAAACACTGCAAGAAAAACTTCTCACCATGCATATATAAAATGTTATTTTTTTTTCATGATAAAAATAATAATGTGTTAGTTAAATATTTTTCAGGTTCAAAAAAGTACAATGTATATTCATTTGCGTATTATGGATGACATATTGATAAGTTTGAGTTCTGATTGTCAGTAAGATATTTACAAAGTTATGAATAATTTATGAGACTGCGTGGTAAATTCCTTCTGTATTTTAAACATACACATTGAGTTGAATGATGCTATGTATTTCCATGAACATCTCCTCTGAATCGGAATAACTTAAAATACCAGCATACATTGCTATAGATTGATCGTCACTTTTGAAAATTTGTATAATTATCATATTTCTGAACGAAAATTTAAAAAGCAACAACAAAAAACAACAACGGACAAAGTGTCGTCGTAAACTTCGAAAGTATTTCATCTCCCAACGATGTTTTGTTTGCGTCAGACGTTTAAAATGAATTTATTTAAAAAATTATTCAAAGCGCTTCAGAACATAGATTGTGCAATTGTCACCTAAATTTCTTTAATATACTTTCGAGTTTCTCCGTTTTTCTGAGGATATATCATAACAACTGTCAGTTTAAATGTTCAAATGTTGTTTTAGTCTGATAACTTTTTATGCTTTAACATAAAGAGGTATGTTGTTGATATATCCCCTATATAAATTAATTCATACACATATCAGGTCATACATGTAAGCAACATGTGACAACGCGTCAAAACGTTGCTCTCGATTACTCTTGATTAAAGCTGATATAATATTATCATACTGTAAATACAGACGCAGGTCATGAACTTTAGAAGTTTGAAATCTCTGTCTGCTGTTTTGTACAATTAGGCTTCTCATTATAGAATTTGCAATTATGTGCAAATAAAATCAGTTTTCCACACAGAAATGTGCAATACATTATTTGACATCACCAGTTCTGAAGGAGGAAACAAAAGTGAAAATTTAACATTTTGAAAAGAAAACATGGATCTAGGCTGTTAACGAGGAATTCGTTACACGAAAGTACATAAAACACGGTGCTAATTACAATATAGACTTGATACGGATTCTTTTTTGGTCGAGGCATAATTGATAAGATTGAATCAAGTAAAGATCTACATTAAAAGTAACACGTAGTACAAATGCTAGGACTTTATTGTTTACAATTTAATAAGTGTGAAATGATCTATAATATCGTATTATCATAAAATGAAATCGAAATTATGAATGATACAAGTAAGCTCTTGAAAAACAATGGCAACTGCGTAATTATGATAAATAGTCTCAAAAGTAAGTCACTTTCTTTTCAGACAAATCGTGACAAGACGTTGAATGGTTGATTCCGATAGTCTCAACGAAGTTTTAAATATTTATTTCGTTAGGTACAGTTATGTCTAAACAGAGAATAAAGAGGAACATTTTAAAACTCGGTTAACATGTCATGCCATCAATAATAATTTCTTTAACATTGAATTTACACTGCAATAGTTTTTATAATCGTTTCAATATAAAGATAATCGGTAACTTCAGGTGAAGATGTTACATGATTATATTACTAAGGTTTGTCAAAGAATGTTTAGCTTCATTTAATATCGTGCGCTTGAAACTCGTAAAAACTCATCATCGAAATATACTATATATGGGATAATTGTTTAATGGATATGAATGCCTATCTCAGTTTTCTGAATCCAAAAACATCAGAATTTTTTTAAACGGACTCTAAATACTTATCTTGTGGAAATGCTGAAATAATTAAACGTTTACATGTATTTTATCCAATCTATTTTGTACTTATTTCATGCTCAAATTGCAAGCACTGTTGCACATTGCCTACAATTTGCCGAGATCGACATTTTGTTCTTCACAACTGACATTTTTGTGCATTAATCGGACATAAGAATTTCATATTTAATGTTTATTATAGTTTTTGTCTAAAAGACATGATAAAGAAAATATTTTTAAAAAACTCTTAAAACCCAAATTTATTAGAAAACCTTAGTGACTTCTACTTCTCCCAAATGGACAAGTTATTGCATAAAAACTGCCTTCTATTTTTTGTTTTCAATTTCCCAACGATAATGTGATAATCTCAAGTACCAGTAAAACAGTATACAAGTCTACAATGTGACAATCAATTTGAAGAAGAGATGCATTGATAAACAATCTGATGTGTTTTAGTTAAACTAAGTTTCAGCAATCTGGTCTTATCAATTCGTCAATTAAGTTGAAACGAGTCAAGCGTTATGTACCAAATTCCATAATAAATCATTAAGAATGTTCATATGTTTTCCATATATTTACATCTATTTATTACTCAATCAGTATAAAGATGGTAGAAAACAATCATATAATTATGATTTTCATATCCTCAAATGTTTATCAACCGTTTCATAACATACTCTTATTTGCAGACATGTATAAAACAAGAAATTAGTTAATGCAATACAAATAATTTTCCATAAAGGCGTCGCGCATTACTGCCTTTTTAAAATTTGAGTACATGTCAATTACAATAAACAACTAAAACTGCGCGAAATACTTGTGACGCATTTTAATATAAGATAATTTGTCATACACTATCTCGGTATCAATCAATTTCGACTGTTAGAGTATCTGAGACCATTTTCTCAGTTATTAGAAGACGGAAAAGTAGACAATTACCTGAATTTAAAAGCATTTAAACTTTACAACTTAGGACAATTCTGGGCGTCTTAATGGTGTGAAGATTTTAAATAGAACAAACCTTTATCGAAACAGTCTGGTTTCGACATGAAAGTTCGTAAGCACAGGTCATCAGATAAATTTTAAATATTGTCTTATTTTTATTCCTTCAAATAAATGTCAAATCGACCTAGCGGCTTTTTTAAGTGTATAATCCTCTGCAATGGAAGAGAGAAGCTTTTAAGCTGGAAACAGCAGAAAAATAAATGAAGTAATTGTAAGTCTGCATACTGATATAATTTATGCATGGCCATTGTACTTAATACGCCCCAGGGGCAATGACCAGACTATAAGAAGATAAAAACACTAACTGCATTATAAAATGAGCGGTAGACATATGCCTGCCCTCTACTGACTTGTTATTTCGATCAATAAGTTTTTTAAATGACATTATGTCGAAAAGTGTAATTTACTTGTACAAGTGAAGCGCAATACATGTTTGATAGAACGTATAGTTAAAATATTGGCATAATTCTTGAATATCTAAACAGCATATCATTTGAATCAATAATGTACTTAAACATAAGGAAGGTTTTATGGATTATAATGTTTTATCTTGAAAATAACTTCTGAAATACTCGAAAAGACAGTTTGGTCACCCATCCCCCCCCAAACAAATAGAAAATCAACAAAAAAAAAAAAACACAAAAAACAAACAACAACAAAAATACAACAAAATAATATTGAATAGAGAAAAAAAGAATCCCTAAAGAAAGTCCAACACAACAAAATTGAAAATGTTGCAGGTTCGGTTTGATTGAGCCTGTTCATGGACGGTACTGGAAAGTGCAAGTAATCGTCCACGCCCCCTAGCAACGGCTTAAGCAGAATTCAACATTTAACACGAAGATGGTGAAATTTTGAATTTAGAAACATCCACAGATGTGCTCATACAGCGGTTATCATGGAACCTTCAATGTGACACCGTAGTGTCATTCCATGAAAAGCGGCGTATGATCCCAAAGCAAAAGAATGCTTTTGCCCTAAACGAGAAAACAATGGGCGGAATTAAATAAAATGGAATTTTGAAAGGGGATCTGAGGTTATGAAGCCTGCATATCACAAATAAGACGTCAAAAGACAAATTTAAAAAGCAGGCAACATATCCTAAGGGTGATTATACAGTATTCAAGTAGGAATACTGGAACCACCCAAGTTGAAAATTGCCGAATAGAAGAAACTAAAAGTACCACATAACATGTATAAACAACAATAATGACGTGCTAAACGATCTTTAAGGATCGAAAAAATAACATCATTGATTAAATGTACGGGGAGACTTTTTACAGCCGCCACACGGCACAAATAACACGGATGTGACAATAAAATAGAGAAAAAAAGAATCCTAAAGAAAGTCGAACACAACAAAATTGAAAATGTTGCAGGCTCGGTTTGATTGAGCCTGTTCATGGACTGTACTGGAAAGTGCAAGTTACCGTCCACGCCCCCTAGCACCGGCTTAAGCAGAATTCAACATTTAACACGAAAATGGTGAAATTTTGAATTTAAAAACATCCGCAGATGTGTTCATATGGCGGTTATCATGGAACCTTCAATGTGACACAGTAGCGCCATTCCATGAAAAGCGGCGTATCCAAGCAAAAGAATGCTTTTGCCCTAAACGAGAAAACAATGGGCGGAACTAAATAAAATGGAATTTTGAAAAAGGAACTGAGGTTATGAAGCCTGCATATCACAGATAAGACGTCAAAAGACAAATTTAAAAAGCAGGCAACATATCCTAAGCGTGATTATACAGTATTCAATTAGGAATACTGGAGCCACCTAAATTGAAGAAATGCCAAATACAAGAAACTTTATTACCATCTAAAATGTATACACATAAATAATGTCGTGCTAAACGATCTGCAAGGATCGAAAAAATAACACCATTGATTAAATGTACGGGGAGACTTTTAACAGCCGCCACACAGCACAAATAACACGGATGTGACAATAAAATAGAGAAAAAAAGTATCCCTAAAGAAAGTCCAACACAACAAAACATTTTCTCATTTATTTGCAGTATTTAACACATTATTATTATTAATATAATTTTAAACTGCTTCATCATATTCTTGTATATTCAATTAGTGGAGATTTGATTCTGTTTCTGTAACAAACCGACACAGTTAATCGAGTGCAAAGAAAATATTTGTACGGGTTGTATTTGATACTTACAAGCAGTTTTAACAATAGAATAAACTCAGACCATACCTGTAAGTAAATTTGAAGCAAGGTAAGCAAGATAATATCTATTTATAATCGTTAAAATAAATATATCATTTGAGATTGTAAATTAAAACGGAATAATTTTGTTGACATTGTTTGTGTTTCGTTGACTTCTACCAGCCAATAAATATTACGTCAATCATCTTAAATATTATAAAATATTCACATTCTACATATTTATTTAAGGAATTCAAACCATACCTGTCGAATTGGCTTATGTGCCATTGCGTGTATCAAAAGAAATCCAATAAATTAATTCCAGCTCCTTGCAAAATTCATTATTGAATTTATAGAAACTTTTTTGACAATACCGAACGAATAAATGTAAGGAGACATAGGGGAAATTTACAAATAGTAATTTGTCTAAATAGAACGCCTTAAAACATTCATGTATTATTTTTAATCTCCGCTATTTATTTCTCTTTTCATTTTGATATGTCTTGTTTTGTTTAAAAAGAATTGAAAAGAAATATGCGTATAAAGTAAATACTTAGTGCCGACAAAATTTTACAGTCACACAAAAATAAATATATCATGGTAGTTTGTAAGGCAAAATTATTTACTTTCTATAAGATTGTAAACAAAACAGAAAAAATAAGCACTCGCTGGAAACTAACTAAAAACATATGCAGAAAATGTAATCGTTTCATTCGAGTAAATATTTTAGTTAACTATTAAACTATGCATTGCCAATCAGAAGCAAGCCACTTGTTCTCATGAGCAAGAAACTTTACATTCATTGCTTAGTACTGGTTTCGATCAATTAATATTTATGTTGTTTGGGTTTTTTTAATTTACAAAATGCCCTGCCTGAACATGGTGTTTTTGCTTTTCTGTTAAAGCTTTTTCAGTATTAAATGAGCACCATTGTGGTGTATACTTATACTGGAGAAATGTATTGAAAATTAGGACAATTTAACTGTGTATGTCTTATTTGAATAAAAAAAAATGCACAAGTTATGTTTTAGAAGTAATTGCAATTAGCTTGGCCCTGTTTAATAACATGCTGTGTTTACCTATAGTGTATAGAATTAAAAATGTTACATATCGTACCTCTGTGTGAACTCAAAAAGATGTTAATTTTACATTTAAAAAGAGACAATATAATAGCAATTATCAGTTTGTTTCAAATGTCACATTTAAGCAACATATTATCTTTAAAAGACCCATAAAATGTTCATACCTAGCATGGATTAATCGATGAGTTTTGAATAAAAATATATGCTAATTTTGATAAAGAAATATACGCAATTGAAAATCCTTTTTGTGTCATTCTTAAACCACTTCCAAACTTTTCATTTTGTACTGAATATTCTGACAAAAATGACCACGGAAATTTAAATTCAAACCTACTTCAAATGGTTTTACATCTATTTTAAGAAGCTAAAATTACTAACATAAGGCTCTTGCTACAAAATTCCCTTTAAAACTCAAATTCTTGATATGCCTATATAGCTTTGATCTCATTGAGCTGTCTGCAACTTTAGTACTATTATTATGCAAATAGAAGCTGTTCTAAGAATTTCAAAAAGATAAGTTTGCACTGAAAAATAATATAATAAAACATAGTCATCACAGTAAAGCACAATATTACTTTCAGATAAAATAGCAGCTCTTGTGCTATTTAATTTTGAAATTCTGCAATTATACACATAAAGATGTCATTTTAATCCGATTGGCACCGTCTTAAAGTTGTAATAATTGCGTGTTCAACAGATTAATTATAACTAAATGTCAGTTATTTTAGATTATTATATTGGAAATCCTGTGACAAATTGTAACAATGTCCCTCAGAAAGTTGGATGTACATAATTCTTTGCTCGAAAATCCCAGTGCTTTAATTACTCCTTTGTGTAAAATTAATTGACACTATATTTTTTTTAAACAAAGCGATTGGATAACACAGTATTGTCAAACATTTTGATTCGTATAAACATCGTTATTGCCCTGTCTTTCGAATGAGGCTTCACCTCATTCGTTGTATGAAAGGCCCTTATAAATAACGCATTCACCCATAGCATGCCCATTGTATCACTTGCTAATTTTGAATGTCAATATATCGGAGAGCGATAAACCATTTGATTTTAAGTGAGAAATAAGTAAATACATGTCATGTGGGGTTGCGTCCATTGAACGCCGCCTTTTCTAGTTGATCTTGTTTGATATCATATTTAAAAAGAAAAGAAAACAAAATTATTCAATCAAATTTAGTCACTCCTCATACAAAAGTGTCAACATGTTGAGAGTTTAACCCTATAGAATATCAACTAAATGACAGTGTCTTTTTTAATTGCTTCATTAGTTTAGTGTCGGTATGTCTAGACAAAGATATTCAAGAAGTAGGTCATCAAACGTTGATGTACTTGTGTTCTGTGCTTCTAAAATATGAAATATATCAAATGATTTGTCAATCAGTAAGACGGTTGTTTTGACGATTTTGAAACAAGAAATAAATAAAATGAAATAAACAATATTGGGAAAAGTTTTTCTTGCACATTGAATATGCACTAACAGATTAATTTAACCCTTTAAAAATAAGTTCCATGCAAATATGTAACATAAATATATTATTAAGCAATGTCAAAGTATTTTTACTTTCGAAACTTTAAACTTTTGAGAACACTTTACTCAGAATATAAGTAAAACTTTATAATGATGATAATTTATGTATAAAATGTTTGTATCAAGTGTCATGCTGAAATACCAGAATGTTTTAAACGGGCTATGCCTAAACTATTTCGAATTTATCTTGAATGAAATACTAAATATAGTTTTAAGTATATTTCATCCAGCGCAGGATATGGACTAGCAATCGCCGCATGATAACAGAACCTTACTGTTACTGTACCTTTTATATTATTCACAGGAGAGAAATTTTCATTAAGTCTTTGGCTTTTTTTTTATCTTACATTGTTTTATGGTGTTGTATATATCTGTATGTTTGAACTTTATGAAACAAATACTGTTTAAACCAATGTATTGTGGGTAATCAAATAAAGTATCAAATAGCTTTTAAAAACAAAAACTATTAGGAAATCAAAGTGACATTCACTATTCCCTAATGGGCAATTTATGCATAAAAACTGCCTACTTAACATTTCTTTTTCAATTGCCCAAAGATAATGAGATTAGGGATGCCTGGATAATCTCTAATACCTAGGAAATAATATACAGTCTTAACAATCAATACTGTAACAATGAAGGAATGCATTGATAACACTCCTTTGTCTTAAGTTTTTTATTTGCTTTAAACTTATCAGAATCAACCAACCCCGTAGCTTATCAGTAAGTCCTTAACATTAAAACAAGGCAATCATTATGTAGAGAATGCATTCGTCAAATAAAAGCATATTATACTTATTTGAGAATATATCCCGAATATCAATAATGAAATATGATTTAGAATGTTAATATGTGGTATATAGCTTTAGACAGTATAAAGATTAGTATAAAGATAGAAGGAAACAATGCATGGTTTCATAATTTTATTTACCTCATTTATCAAAACAACTTTTGCCCTCATTTGCATATACATATATAATTCATAATGACATTGGTATAATAATGCTATATGTGATAGCAATTGAAATACCCAAATGAATTCTATATAACACAGTACGTCTGACTGGCTTCTTTAGTTTTAATGATTTATTTGACAATAATAGTTGACTACCAAACTGCGTCATAACTTTTAACTTCTTGTACCGCATTTACGCACTATACCAGTATTAATAAATTTCGTTTTTTTTAGGATTCAATACCTAAGTCATTGTTATGAAAGGGCGGAAATTTAGACAATACTTGAATTTTTAAAGCGTTTAAAATTATAGCTTTAGACAAATCAGACCGTCTTCACTCACTCTAATACAATGCTGATGTAATTTTTTAAACAAAAAGAATTAAAACAGGACGATACAGGCTGCTTACGTGATGATAGTATTTAAACGAAGGTCATCCGTAAATAATGGGTTATAAACAGATGACTATAATTGTCTATGAATCTCCACAAGTTAATGTCCATTTTTCCTTCTACATAATCATAAATTATTATCATGTATACTATTCAAAGGTAACATCTGAATTGTAGTTTTGTTATGATAAGCATTGATTCATATTTTAATTTACTAACAATTATTCTCACTGATTAAAGATGTCAGAATCAGTATAACACCCGAAAAAATAAACTATGATTAACTATTTAAATCAAACCATCAATCCTTTGGGAGATAATACTTCAAATTATAGAAAACTACCGGAACTAATATAATTGTTTGTGACTGTTATATTAAAGATGCAGTTACTTCGAGTATCATGTTACATTAAATTTGTATTAGGAACATAGAAAACGAGGCTAAAAATAGTTCAATGTGAATTTGATATGAATTTTCTTTTTTACTAATTTTAAAAGATGTAATACAAAAAACCCGGGACCAAATGGAGTAGAAAAATTTGCTATTGTTACCGATTTTATTATTTGAAAAAAAACGACACTGAATTGATAAGATTTGATCAAAAAATAATTTATATTGGAACACCACCTTGTGCAAGAAAACTAAAGTCAAGTTCATTTTTTACATTTTATAAGTGTAATACAATGTCTTGGACATCGTGTAACCGTAAGATGAAATCAAAATTTGAATGGAAATGGCAACATTGCCCATTTGCGTCTTAAAAGCGAAGTCTCTTTTTACAGACAAAACATGTCTAAATGTTGAGAGATTTTACTCTTTAGAATATCAACGAAATGACAACATGTCGTTCCTGTCTGTACAATTTGTTTGGTTTCACTATGTCTAGACAAAAAAAGGAGAGAAACACTTTAATAAGTGAAACTTCAAAACTTGGTTTACTTGTATTCCTATCTGAGATAGATAAACATGTACATGCAGCACGAACTTCATTCATGAATATAATACTCATAGCTTATTAAAGAAGAATAGCCACGTCAGCTTTCTTTTAATTGAATATGTTCATTCAAATATCAGCATGTATCTTGGAGTATGAAGTAAAGGGAGATTGGTAGGTTGAAGTGAACATACAAACATATTTTTAAGGCATTTTAGGTTTACTTTTTAAATGGCAAACACGCATGTTGTAACAGTAAAAGAATGGTCTTGTTGCTTAATGTATTTTCATGACTGATAACGCGTGGTACGACTCTAAAAAGAGCCAGTTCTGATTACTTATAGTTTGTATTCCTACCAGCATCAATACGCAAGGCTTTAATGTGGAATAAATTGAATTTTGCTTTTGATGTTGTGTTTTGTTTTCCAGCGAAACAACAACAAAAATGAATTAATTTAATCAAAAGCTTTTGTATTACATGTCTGAATGAATTGGTGAATAAAATAGTGAAACTAACATAAGAACATAATAAATGAACAAACACATTTAAAAGGTGTGAAAATAAGTAACGAAACCATACAATATTAACGGCCTTCTGACTTTATTATACCATTATATACCGTGCCCTTAGATAATACAGTCTTTTTATGAATGATGTCATCCAAGCTCGACTAGAGGACAATGTGTCTATATCGAATATTATTTTTTATTACAGATTGGTACACAAAATAATAAAACAATCAGGCAAGAAAATCCACATAATCGTACTAGAACAGCAGTTATTGATAGATTTTGATAGCCAGAGACCAAACTAAAACTAATGCCACATTTATGTAGTCCATTATGTGTTGTTGTCTTGGAATAAGTTTGATATATAATTCGTCCTCCTGGGTATAGAAATCCATAAGCCAAATTCAAATGGCCTAGTTTCTATCCCTCAGGACGAGAAAAATGAAATATATTATTACATAGTTTAAGTGCGTTTATGTAAATGTCAAAGATTTATGACATTGATTACCAATTTTATCGTTATTGGATTTAAAACATTTCTTATTTGCTTGAATAGAAAATTAAGATTAAAGATTGTGTACAAATTGCCTAAATCTTTTTTGGTTACAGCGTAATATATTTTCTAAGATTAACCTTATGTTCATTTGTGTCTAATAAGATTTCATATCGATGATTACTATAATTGTTTTATTTGTGGAGAAACAAAACTAATGTGTGTTATGTAACAAAGTACTGAATGGATTTTAAATTCACATTTGTAAGAAAACTTTAAGAAAAGTGTCTTTTTCTACTCGAAAATGTATAACTAATTGCATTTAAACTGCCTACTAAATTCTTATAATAAATTGCCCAAACGATAATGTGATTAGGCATGTCTGGTTAATCTTTAATACCAATGAACTAATATATAAGTCTTACAATCAATACAACGAAGAAGTGTATTGTTTAACAATCCTAGTAATTCTGTTTCAAACTAAACTGCATCAATCCGGTTTGTTATCTAAACAGAATCAATAGGTCCATTACATTAAAACGATCAAGAATTATGTACCAAATTCCTTAGACAAAAACATCTATACTGATCTGTTAATATACTTTGCAGATCATTAAGTGTGAGCAAATGTTTACGCATTTTTTTCAAGGAAAAGAAATCATAAAATAATAAGAATAATCTAAATGGTACATTTTTATTCTATTGATCAATACTTAAATACTTATAAAAGTTGTGCAAAGTGTGAATCAACTCACTTTAAACGATTATCTCGTTCGTAAGCGACCTAGCTAACTACAACTTTTGGATGTTTAATCCACAGCAACAAGTGCTTATCAGATAAAGTCTTAAGTGGTTAGAGTGACATTTTACATTTAATTTATGAATAACGATGTTTTATTTTCGAGCATGTTATTGCGTTCTTTATTTTATATAATCAAATGTTATAAGGTTAATTGAAATCATGGGTTTCACAATGACTTATAGTATCCACCTATAAATGTTTAATGTTTTGTTGTCATAAATGACACTTAATACTCTGAGCATATTTATTAATAATGGTATAACAACTCTTGTATGCTGGACCTATTCACTTGAACTATTTTATGTCATATTCAGTTTATACGTATCGTTTGTTTTGCATTAGCTGTGTAAAAAAGGGCGGTCAGAGGCCCTAAATTGTCGAAAAATATTACATTCTGGTAATTGCCTTAATGCTTAATTTCCGTTTTTTTTATAAGAGATAATAAAATCTTGCATCATCTAACAGACGACATTGATTAATACTTAGATAGTGCATGACAAATAATCGTTAATGAAATTGCGTCACGAGAAATTACTGGTAATTGTGTGTAGCTTTAGGTGTCTACTTTTAATTTGCATTTACTTATGAAACGGCAGCTAAGCATGTTAATCCTCTTTGATCAGACAGACACCTTAGGTGAATAGTAATTTGATTATTTCATTAGTGATTTGTCATTAATGGACAACTATAAAACCATGCATTATTGTTTTCTGCTATCTTTATATGGGTTTAACTGGAAAAGACAAGTATGATACATTAAGTAATTGTAAGTCTGCATACTAGTTATATAATTTATGCATGGCCATTTTACTTAATTCGTTTTTAGAAACTGTTAAGGGACAATGTCCAGACTATTAGCCGTTAGAAACACATATTGCATTAGAAAATGAGCAGGGAACACAGTACGACTGATACTCAAATTTTCGTGTTTATTTATATTAATCATTTAACTTGTTTTTGTGTTTTTTACTTAAATGAAAATATTTCGAAAATTGTAAATGTACTTTTTAATATGTAAAGAGCGTTAATTACGTAAAATTAAAGTATGTTTTATACTAAATAGTAATATCTTGTAAATATTCAAACAAACGTAAAATTGCTTTCATTTTATATATTTCATAGAAACATAGCATAAACTTCTTTAGATTTGTAAAAGAAAACAATAAATACTTCAGTTTTATGAAATTTGTTGTCTTTGCGTAAAATACTGCCATTCCAAAAATATATCTCAATCAATTTATACTATGCATTTTTACCTTTCTACAAATTTATTTAATTACACCAAACCAGAAGATGTGGCTTTTGTATCCCATTATTTTTATTCTGTATCAAAGCAAACCCAGTAAATCTATTCCGAAATAAAGCAACAAAGCATTGGGTGTTTTTGACTATTCAATTTCAATAAATGTAAGGAGTCCTAGGGGAAATTTACAAACATGAATTTTCTGAAATTGAATTCCTAAATATACTCATTTATTATTTTGGAATCTTAGTTATTTATTTCTCCTTTCATTTTAAGATTCATTGTTTAAGTTGAGAAAAAAATGCGTTAAAAGTTCTAGTTTAGAGCCGATATTATATTTACCATCATATAAACATTAATGAATCATGTTATTATATAGTTTAGTACATGTAATTACTTTGAAGTGCATTTCTCTGATTGACGATGTTATTTGTTGTAAAATATAACAATTCAGGTCAATATAAATGATTATATTATATAATCTATAAACAGCTTTGGAATGCCTTATATGATTGGCTAAGAAGTAACATGTCGTAAAAAGAAACGGCAAAGTACATTCACCATTACTTTTCCTAAAACAATTTTCTAGAAATCTCCCAAAACACGCGAAGATATGACGTGACGTCATGCCCAGTTTGCAGTTATTATTCTGAAAAGACGTTAGGTGATTCGAAAATAAAAGTCAATTTAATATATTTTGTTGCCATGATTTTGCACAGCCGAAGTTAGTATCTGGAGAGAGAATGATTGGAAATTAGGCCTACAACAAATAAAAAAATATATATTTAAAGACCCTTTATGCCAAAAATACCCAGCGAAGTTCATTTAAAAGTTATTATAAACTCATTACAGTGTGTGTTAATATGTACCTAAAGTGTACCGTTTAATCAATTAGTTAATATGAGCTGTCGGCAACTCTATAACTATTATTATTCAAAACAGAAATTATTTTAAGAATGGAAAGGAACAGGTAATTGCTGCTGTAAAAAATAGGTACTGTCAAAAATTGCACGTCTATTAAGGAGTTAAAAATGTAACTTTAATTTCAAAAACACCTACTAGCTTAAGTTGTTATACAAGCAATACGAACGTGGTAAATCTAGTTTCAATAAGTTATGTCCCATAATATAATAAAACAAAGTAATGTCAGCAATGCAAAAAAATACTTCCAGATATGAAATCAGTTTTTCTATTTTTTAATCTTTCGTAATAACTTACATAACGATGACATTTTAATCTTATTTGCATCATTTTAAGTCTGTAATAATTGCAAACACATCAAATTAATAATTAATACCTGCAGAATAATTAAACATTATTGTATTGGGAATATTATGACAGTCGTGAAAATGCCAGTTGGATATAAATCATCCTTAACTAGAAAATCTCAGTGACATATATTACACCTTATTGTATAAATAATTGACTACGAATCTAATAAACAAAGCCGTTTAATTTCCATGTAATATCAGATATTGTATTTTTTACACAAATAACATCGCCACTATGCCATTTGGTCTTTTGTTTGTTCGTTTGTTTTAAACGCGCGCAAAAATTTACACCATGTACAGCGAGTCAAGTTATGAGTGGAAGGTACTTAAAAACGGGAAATAGTCATCCGATAGATTGTATTACTTTCAAGGTTCTTCTTTACTATATATATATAAGGCGCCAGGAAAAATGACGGCTAGGTATAGTCACTTTTTTCATTGACGATTTGCTCTATAATTTTATTATATAAAGTGTATAACTTCCGTACAAAGGCACACACCATTTTTTGGAGACAATTGTTAGCACACCTTTGTGACATTCCGTTGCGGAATAGCAATTACCTTATTTTGCAGGTTTATCTTAACAGCAATAGTAACAAAAAGTATGTTCTTTCCAGTACCGCCCATGAACAGGCTCAATCAAACCGAACCTGCAGCATTTTCACTTTTGTTGTTTTGAACGTTCTTTAGGCATTCTGATTGTTTACTATTTTGTATACATAACATCATGTAATGTTCGTTAAAACACAAATTACTGCTGGCATACGTTAAAACACCAATTACTGTATAAGTGGTTAATTTTGCGACTTGAAAATATTTGCGAGTTTTGTGAATTAAAATTACTCGAATTCGCAAAATATTTTATCGCGCAAATATTAAAATTTTTTACCTAAATCTTCTATCATCTGAAAACACGTTTTCTTACAGCATCTTACATGAATAAGTTTGACTGCTCAGGTACTGAGATTATTTTTTGTCATTGCTTGTTTTTTTTTAAGTTTGGTCTAAACAAACCACAAATGTTTTAATGAAACAATATATGTGTTAATAACACAATAGGTTATTCATATAACAAAAGAATGTTTCAAAATATGACTAAGAAATGTGTGATCAGGTCCTGTATCAAACTCACAATGTATATTTCAAACAATTATATAAATAATATAAGTATTAAACACCTGAATAGAACGATTACAATAACGGCATATTCTTAACATGTACTTGTTTAATTTATGATATCAAAAAACAGGATTTAATTCAAGAAATCATATTTTCGCAAATATTTCTCATCGCAAACAGTCCACTTATTGACATTCACAAAAGGTTTGTGACGCATAAATATCAGTATGTGATTCCGTTGCAGATTAGAAAATGTACTATTTTAAAGGTTTTTATTAACAGTAATATAAGGCACCCCAAGGAATAAAGCCTGGAGATTTCCGCGTGACATGGTCGTTTAATAGACCGGCAATTTGTTCTTTCTGTAAAAATAATGTGAAAATGTTTATATTGTACACTTTTCTATGTATTTTATTTTAATTCATGAAAATTGTTAAAATCAAGCATTTCATCACTAGCCTGAAATAAGATATTGGTTTGGTTATTGGTGTTTTAAATAGATTACTGAATTTATTTTTCTTAATGGTCAGTTTTTATCTGAACATAATGGACAATCTTAGACACTTATAACCTAACTGGGGAAAAATCCTGAGCATAAAATCTACAAGACAATATCTGTCAATCGACGAATAATAATGCGATTATAGCATGTCTGGTTCCTTTCAAAAACAAATCCAAATAAATGAGATAGAACTTCGGTTAGATAATTAAATTTAGATATATTTGTTAAGCAACCTTTTTATCGAATTAAAAATTAGTTACATGCCAAATTATTATCGTTATGAATAAAGTACTACTATACTTATAATAAAGCGAATGTTACCAATAATAAATCTACGCTAACTACCTTTGCCGATTCTTTAAATCATTATTTTGTCTATTTTATTTTTCTTGTTATTTTGTACATTAATTATCAGACTGTTAAGTTCAACTGAACATTGATTTAATATATAGTGAAACATGTTTCATTGTTTTAATATTGTAATAAAATTATTGCTTTCCGGTAATAAATGACATACATTTTAATAAAACTGCTGTAAGAAAATAATTGTTCATGTCTTATTAAAAGTTGGACCTTGTATAACCAAACTTTTTTCTATTTAAACTCGATTGAATTTTATACAAAAGTCCTGAAAAAGGCAGTCCTAAACATCATAACCGCAGATTTATCAACGTTTTGATAAAAGTCTATGATTTTCTTCTAGAAAACCGTTAATGACTTAAGACTTCTTCATTCCATAGGCTCCACAGAAACATACTATTAGAGACAAATGTTTGAATATAGCAGTTTAGCATATGCAGCAAATTGTTTTGTATTCTCAAAGGGAATAAAACACATTGGCCGTTATATTTCGTATTCATTGTCAGCATACTTGCAGAAATATGACTGTACGCAATTGTTAAAGTTGTTTGGCTGGATAATGACACTTGAAATATCATAGACTGAAATCAGTAAATCAAACTGTTCCCATGTGATGAAATACGTTTCTTACTTAAAGTTGTTAGAAATACCATATCGTTACACTTTTGTTGTAATTGTTTAAAGTAGCATGACTGGAGATTCATGCTTATTTTCATGAACATTTTGAGAATGTATTTAACAGTAAAATAGTGTAAAGTGAAAAAGAAAGTAATTTACATTTTAAAAAAAAATATTTTACGTAAATTGCAAAAAGAGGTCAGAATATGCAAGAGTAGCCATTACTGCCTTAGTAACGAAGTAGCAATATAGTGATCATTATTACAAAGTCAATCATAAATCGCACACAACAAAGTCATTAAAGTCAATAACTGAATCTTATATATTTTTCCCTTTCTCAAAATCTTGGTACATTTTTCGCAAGTTTGACTGTCTTGAAGCCGTCCTATTAACATAAAGTGAATTGTGGTTAAAAATTTAAAACATTATTGAACGCGTAATTGTTAAATTGTATAAATGAAATCAGTTGCTCCCACTAGAAGTACCATAGATTGAAATGAACAAATGAAACTGTTCACATGTGATAAATTATGCACCTCTCTTCAAATTGTTGGAAATACAACATCTTAACATTTTTGTAAATTTTAAAACCAGATTAATTCTAATTTTCATGAATTTTTTGAACATTTTTTTAAAGTAAAATATTGTAAAGTGAACAAAGAAGGTAATTGACACTTACAATTCACGTACATTACAAAAAGAGGTCAAACTATGCAAAAATAGCCGTAACTGCATTATTAACGATGTCAACATCTGGTGATTAATTTTGCAAAACCAGTCATTAATCGCACATAACATGTATCTTGGAACTCGTTCCCTTTTCTTAAATCTCAGTGCATTTTTCTCAAATTCGATTTTCTTGAAGCGTTTTCTTAAACGCTTAAAAATTCAACTCTTGCAGAATAGTTTAAATATTACAATTTATTTTGTATAACGAAGATTATCGACGAAGTTTAAAGTGAATTAAAGATTCATCATTATTTTAATCTTGATGTTAGAGTACCAAGATATAAGAGATGCTTTTGATTCTTTTCAATTAGTATACACAAATTTGTGTTATATGTGCTGTTTAAAAAGAAATAATAAATTTAATATTACTACTTACATGAAAAAATTGTCGCAATGGTAAAACATGTGCAAAGCAGTAACATACGTAAATTGTTTTAATTGGAGTATAAGTGTTGTTTTTTTCTTGGTACAAACATTATTTAGAAACAGTGTAATGGTATAATGTTCTATATAGAAAACAAAAGACAAATTAAGCGTGTCGTATAAAGTGTTTAAAAACAAAAGTAACTATATACATTGGAGGTCTAGAACTGTAGAGAAAACATACTATTAAATTTATTTACTAGTAACTAATAACAAGATGATTGCTATTTTATGTAACAATAATTTCTTAATTATATGGCTAGTCAATAGGTCTTATTACGTATCTGTTCGAGACATGTCTGACAGGTGCTATTATAAACTTGATTCATAGCTTATATAATCTTATCGTCGACATTTATTACTTTAAAAGGAGCAGTCACTGTATCATGAATATCTTATTGCAATGCTCTTACAAATATGTTCCTGCGTGTTATCAGCGTTTTTGAAAACCATCAATATTAATATCAACTAAGTTACGTACTTTTGTCATAAATAAATACACAATATTATTAAAATGTCTAATGTAGATAGACGGTTGTCTTGAATAAAAAACTATTTCAAGGAAGAAAAGACCAATAAATGAGATGTCAATGAAATACCTTAACATGTTGCCAGTTTTTCTAAATCTATTACAGATAGAGAAACATCGTTACTGATGATTATAACCAAGATTCCTACCCATTAGTGCAATTGTTTTTCTGAGAGACATAAAATGTTGACACTGCAATATTATAAACTAAATCTTGATTAACGAATGAATAGATAAGAAAAATAATGCTTTAAAAGATAAATAAACATAGCAATATCATTTTATTTTTAAACCGAAACATTCTGATCGTTGTTCTTTATAAAGTAAACAGACGTCAGTAAATAAAATTGAAAAACAACGACGATGAAAATGGAAGTAACAGAAATATACTTTTCATACAACAATTATATCGACATTAAAGTATTGTATAAAACTATGTACCATTAATGACACAATGTATTGAAACAAGTACAAGTTACCAACCTTTTGTGACATCACAATGAAAATAATTGCAAAACACATTTCATTTGGGGTATTTGGCACGTGCCTATCAAATGTTATAACACTTATTACAATCAAATGTCGTGATAATAATTTCAATGCCCATGACCTTTGTTTTTTTATTGATGTGCAAGTCATATATCAAAGATCACTTAAAATATTGGGAAATACATTTCGTCCAAGGCATTAAATCCGGACTTGCAAAATAACACGGACATGTGATACAGGCGTTTAGCATAGTGAGAGCATAGAGTAGATAATAGGTTTAAATAAGCTCCCAATTTATAATCATAACATTTTACTTAATAATTATTCTAAACCGGTTTAATAACATTTCTGTATAAGAAGTAACGAGACTATTTATAACGCAAATGTTTGTCAATTAGAACACACGATGATATTCATCAGGACATATTAACTTAGATCATTTTTAATACAAACACAGTAACAATAGCAGAAAAGTTAAACAATTTATATATAGATATTCATGATATAAAACCTTTTCAATATACGGCTCTTTACGTTGTAACAATTCAAGTACCTATGTATTGGATGTATTGGCATTGTGAAAAAAATCTTCATCATTTCAAAATTTATTAATATAAATATCTTCTAAATTCATGTATTCGATGTCTCAATTAAACAATTATCCTGATGATACGGAAACCTAGGTGTTGCACTGTTGTGTCACCATACAACGGCACTACAGGCAGAATATCGTGACAGCAAATTTTCAGCCCCCATCATTGGTTGAAAATAGAACGTAATGCCTTTTGTTAGGTGATGTGTTCGTTGAATTCCATCCTTCCTTGTTAATCTTTGTTTTCATATTTTAAATCATCAAAGGCTCGAAGCGTTTCTATGCTTAAATGTACATATATCAATATACTACTTAAACACCTTTTCTGTGTTTGTAATTGGTCTTTAATGTTATATGTACCCCAGCAAGACTTTTATAATTATACCTTAATTTCTCAGAGAGTATCAACAACGAGCATCAAATAATAAACATGCTGTTTGTAGTATTTCATCCTCGATGCAATTTAAAAAAATCGCTAAATAATGTTTTGAATAAGGACTTTTACTTTAAAGGAAAGAAAATGCGTATGCAAAGAATGTTTAGAATAAAGGATTATACTTAAAATGAAAAAAGAGTATCACAATAATTATAATTGGATTGGATGTTTTAATAATAATTATTGTAACTTTATTGTTTGATTCTACCCAAGTTATTAGGGGTGTGGATCGTCGGATAAGTGACGATCCGATCCGAACCACGATTCAGCACTTACGATTCACAAATCGAACCACAAATCTTTTGTTATCAAGACACCCATAAAAACATGTACATTAGTTATAAAAAACATGTTTATTTTAAAAAACAACTACAATACTAAACATTAAACATATGAAATATAAACTAGGTTTATGTTTTTATTCTTTTGATGAGTATTTTTGTTTTGTTTTTTGAAACCAATTACTTCCTAGCTCTGTATCATGGTACATGGTCTTTAACCGGCAAATTGTATTTAGGTAAACTTCATATAATTTATACTCAAATCGTATTTTTCTCGATTTTAAGAGTGTCAGAAACAGCGAATGTATGTAAAAAAATTAAATCACGATCCACGATTCCTGGGCTTACGAATATTCAAACTCGATTTTTCACTTTGATTCGTGATTATCCGAGTACTCGGATACTCGCCCCAGCCCTACAAGTTATCATACCCAAATATTGTTATATATATATTTTGCTAGCAAAACAGTGTCGATTGGAGTAGTAATTGTTTCTAGCTTTAGTGACTTTATCAAATTTTCATTACTTGTCAAATTGAATGCAGGTCTTATTTATTCTATTTTCTTTGGACATGCCAAAACTGTTATTGAAAGGATGACAAATATACCTTATTACATAATGTTTATTAATGTGAGATGATTACAAGCACCATACCCGAAAAGTCATTTGTTCACTTATTTGCATATGTACCTCGCTCGGAACTCTAACTCATGACCAATGAACCGTAGACATGTACTTTACCTTCTGGGCTAAACGGGCGGGCTTATTAAACTTATACAGATAGAAATACTTCCAAAAAAGTGCATTGAAAGAAAAAATACGTTAAAGGAATGCTTTTCCCAACAAGCACGCATTTGACATGATATATTGAGCAGCACGTTATGTGAACGGACCAATATTTCTTTTAAGTAAATTAAATAGAAGGAAACATATAAGCTCATACAGCTGGTAAGGCTTTTAACAATGTACCAATGCTTTTCAAGACCATTCGTTAGAATGACAACACATCTACCGAATTGATGATGACTTCTGCGTTCCTTCGAAATATATTAATACAATAACGCATATGGTACTTTCTAGGTATACCCGAGACATTTTCCAGCCTCCTTTTATTCTATAATTATGAAATAACCAGACAATCAATGAGTGTAACTTTTGAGGTGATTATAAACTATCGCTTGATCGAATATGAAAAGAAATATGTGAACAGGAAACGTTACATTTTAAGACAAATTGCATAATGTTTTAATCACTTTTATTCTATCAAATAAAAGTTTCATCAATCTTCAAAACTCTTCCAGGCATTCCAGTTATAATTAAAAGTAACTTATTGCTTCTTTAATTTGATTTATAAATTAAAAATAATTCTTATCAAGGCTTTATCAGTTCTAAGGTTACAAACTGTTTAAATAACCGAACGTGTTGAAAATATGTGGCCCATTTATTCACTGATAGAATCCGTTGTAGTGTGATGAATTTTAAATTATTGCTTTCATAGGGGTTTTGCAATTTCATTCTTTTTTTGTTTCTGTATTATAACTGTTTTTGTAATACATGTATACTCGTATACAATATGAAAACATAGATCCACAAGAAGGAAGAGCGGCATTCCATGAATTCATCCCCATACACAACGTTGCATCACAGAACTACCGACATGAAGCCCAGTAGGTCAAAACACACAAACAGAAGGAGGGGCAATGGCAAAGCACGGACATGCAGTTATTATAGGTAAAACAAAATACTAAATCATAGAAACCGACAAGAATATTAAGGAAGATTATTAATTGCAATGCAAAAAAAAAAAAAAAAACGATAGGGGAAGAGGGCCAAATGACTATGCATGGAAGGGGTGGTGGAACAATGAAAATAGGGGCATTGGATGATACTTTTTGTAGACGACACAAACATGCCATGGCACAAAGGTTTCACCATAATTAGCATGTAGCAATACACTAGACATACACCTGAGGCGGCGCCTTAGAACAGTCAACAGCATAAGCACTTTTGGGGAGTTTAAACCAGTTAATTATGCACCAAACCTCAGGCCTAACCCAGACATATTCCTTTAAGGGAGACAGGTGAAAGGACAGGTGAAAGCAAAATGAATCACAGCCAAGCGAAATATTCTTATAGTTGTTATGTTCAATAAGGTGACATAAATAAAACACGGAAATGAGTATATATTAACATATAAATAGTAAAACAATATCCATAGCAGAGTACTCAATATCTAGGAAGAAGACAGGTCAACAAAAATAAAACAAACAAGGGCCCGACGAATACAAGCAGATGACATAACATAAGACAATTCAGTCTCAGTGGGTTTTAAAATTTGTTCGTCATGGCGTTTGCCACTCGGTCCGCTAAGTGTAATTAAATGAGGAGAAGGCGTATTGTCCAACTGTTAAAAGGTTAATGAAATATATTTATTAAACATTTAAACAATACAATACAATACAACAATACAAATAACTTTATTGCAGATAAAACATTATCACAATGTTCATAGCAAAAACAAACATATAGATAAACATATAAACAACATAGGTAAATACGGTCATGGAATTTAAAAAAAAATCACATAATGTCCAATTGTAAAAAATGTAATAATGTAACATGCTTTGTACATATAAGTTCATGCTTTATTATGATTTTTTTCTTAACCCTTTCCCTTATATAAGCTAGTTTCGACGGTTATTTGCCCCCCCCTCCCCCGTTTTTTGAGGCCTCAGTGAAAATATGCCCTATTTAGGCCCCAAACACTGTTTTTCGTTTGAGAAATGGTGTTAAAAAAGTGAACACTTTTTCGGCGCCGTCCCCCATCCAAATATTACATCAGGGGGTTGCCAGAAGGGGGATGTGCCAACTTCTGTTTGGAGGATTGAAGGGGGCGGTTGTCCCCCTCATCGCCAAAAAAATTTTGGACATGTGACAGGCTAAAAATGGCCTCAGGTCGATCTTAGGGTTACTTGTAACCGACGCGCTGAAAAGCCTTTTACTCTATCTCAATTCATTGAGAAGTTGCAGCACTTTGAAATTAGTTTGATGGAAAAAAACAATGCAAAATTGTGATTTTTGGCAATTTTGAGACGTCCCTCATTGCCATGGTAATAGAAAACTTATGATTGAGCATGCTGTTACAGAGGCTATGGTCTAGCTAACATTTGTGCCAAGTTTCATCAGTATTGAAGCATTTTTCATAGTTTCATGGCAGTTTGAACATGTTACAGGAGGCTTTTCAATGAAAACGGCCATTTTTCGCAATATGCTCATGGGGTAAAAGGTTAAATCACAATCAAGTCGATTTTTAAATTAAATACTAGCATGAGACTTACTTTAATACTATTTAATCTGATACAAAATACTACAATATGTTAAATTAATTAATTTCATTCTCTTTTCATAGTAAGATATAGATTTTGTACCATGAATAGAAAGGTTTGTTTAATATTCTTTTATTTTGGAATAATAGGCACTATCTTCATCCCATATAAAACAAACGTTACAAAATTAAGCCACTTTATTGAGAACCAATTATTCTCCCACAACAGTCACTTACTCACAGCATGTGTATTTGACCTCTATTTTGTGTAATGTGTATATCAAAGTCACTGGACCTTAAAACTCATTGTTAGAGACTTTGCTTTAACCATAAAATACATGTCAAATTAACTGATGATAAAAGTTATGTCACTCTTAGTCACTAATTATCCATTACTTAATAATTTAATTTTCAATAAATAAGTCTTAGCCCGTTTCAGTGAAAGTAATAATAAACCTTTGACACTTCATACACTCATTGTAAAAGAAGTCTTGTCCGCTCAAGTAAAATGTTAATCACACCATGCAGCTAACATTATCTAAAAGATACGACTTATATCGTAAGGCAGGAAACACGCCCGGGGCGCAATATTTATTTACTCTAAATATGTATAATCTGAGCCTGTAGCGTTTAAAAATACTTTGTATTTTTGTACACTTTAGGAATAAACTTTGGAATTTATTAGATAAAAGAATCATGAACATTGAAAGCAACTCAAAACTTCTATTGTTTTGTGTGGTTTGTATATTGTTTAGATACTACATGAAACACATCTTTCAATACCGATAGATGAGAGAAAGGAAAAAAACATAAACCCCCAAAAAACAACATAAATATATTGTTACTCTTGTAAAAATACAAGTTTTACTCTTGTAAAATTACAAGTTTGTATTTTCAAACTTTACACATTCAAACATATGAGTAAATAACCTATTTATCATAATATGTACAGTTGAATTCTACATTTTTCGTCGGGTACCTTCATAAGAAAATCGTGTTACAGAGTGGATATTTACAATTGTTGTTTTGTTGCTATAATCATTACTATATGATTTATTACAGCTAAACAAAATATTCGGCTTTTTTCAAAGGAGGATTCTTATTATACAAGACATAAGAAATATATTGTTTGCTAAGACATGATATGCCAAAACAGTAAAGAGATGTGAAGATGTTTTGAAAAAATACTACAATGTAGTAAAACACAACAAAGTATTCAGGATTTTTTGCATAGGGTTTTTAGTGGTAACTTGTCATTGTTAAGAACACTTCAGACTGTTTGACGTCAATATTCAATGGTTATAAATAACATTTGAGTCCCTCGAGGTCGCGAACGATGCAATTTTAGTTCCAGAAGAAAATGATAAGCACTGACAACTGTTTGCTAAGAGTTCTTAGGCTAGAATTAAAGTTGTCGTTTACGACCTTGTAAAATTTTCTATCATCAAATATTTAAAAAAATGACCGAAAACAAAAACCTTGGAATGGTGAAAAACATGAAGCAATTAATGGCAAAACAGAGAAATAAAATTTATAAACTGATGTTGCATCTATCAACTTTTGAATGAAGAATTCCAACATTAATGTCAAACTTACGACTGTTTATTAAAGACGAGATTACTTCAACGTTTGTATCTTTCCATAATGGAATATACCTTCAAAATTAATAATGAGTTAATTGATATGTTAAATAATTTTTAATTTCTTATAATGTGGAAATACAGAATGTATGTGTAGATTTGTTTGAGCTATTTGTCGTTTTAAACTGAATTTTATTAGCTAGTAAGAATTAAAACTTAAACAATTTAAAACACAGACCAAACAAAACATCGGTAGGGAAAAACATCAACAGCAATAAAGATGGATGTGTAAACAACAACATCAAAGAAACAATTAAGACTACACAGAGGACAGACAACATCAAAATTTAATGTTTTGTCGTTGTTATGGCCAAATATTCCTTTTGTCCATCATTTAGCAATACTCCTTTTAACCGTAGCACAGGGCCTCAAGGTTGTAAAACTTTTTCTGAGTTCGGTCTCAAAACTCATGATTTTCATTGGTAATTGTGCACTCTTTGGCACTTTCTGCCCCATTAAATGCCTGAGGTCGTGCGTTTAAGCTACGAAATTTTCTTTTATAACCTTAGGCCCTAGTTGAACAAAATTGTACAATGAAAACAAAAGAAAATAGTACGAGAAACAAATGCAACAAAAGCAACAAATAGTCTGCCTACCGTTAAAACAGTTACCCTGTCTACAGTAAGCAGAACGAAACATATTAGAGAAACCCCAGATTTCCAAAATCAATATACTTTATCATTCTTAACCAGAACAAAAGGAAATAATACGATTGATAATAGTTAATATATAAATTTTTAATTTGGAATATTTGAACAATTCTAAGACAAAGGATGGTATTGAAGAATCTTAAAAAAATCACATATTTTATGATCTAGTGTTGTTATTGCTTTTGATGTCGTGTTAAACAGTCAGAATAAATGTATCAGGTATCGTATTAAAATGTGGGACGGCCCAAGAAAACTAGTAATCATGTAAAAGTGGGCTGATTTATGCATATCTAAAGATATAATTTCCCCTGATATGTCATAATTTTGTTAACTTAAGTCACACCGATACTTCACTAATGTTTAATGGCGACATTCCATTTTTTACACGGCTTTACTGGTAGGTGCTTCTCCGTGGATAATCAATTTTATTTTCATTCAAACATTATCTACTGTAGAGACTGATAATCGATGCGATGTTTTATACATATATACATATTTTAAACAATGTTTAGTCTGTAAAACCTGAATATGTTTAAGAGAATAACATTTTATCAAGGCCCTACATAACTGCACAGTCCCGAGAAATATTACGTGTCTTGATATTTCTTCTGACATTGATCAATCTACTTTTGTTTGGAATAACAGTGAATTAAGAGGTTAACAACAGAAAATACTCCGACGGTTATTATAGACACCTGTTGTACAATTGTCATGTAGCTAGTTGCTGTGTAGCATATGGAATATATTCTGTTAACAAAATGAAAATTCTTATCGAACATAACACTGATATAATTATTTTCAGGACAGTAGGAACGATTTTGATAACATGAATCATTATTGAAATGCAAATACTCTTAAAAGTAGTTGGTCTTATTTTAAAGAAAGTAAAATTCCTTCTTTGGATAGAATGTTACTTTTTGTTTTGCAATCATATACTATTTACAATACGTTTACAGCTGTTGAAATATCCTGGTATAGATGTATACTTATCTTCGACAATGTGGAGAATAAACTGTCCATGCCAGAAAACAATGATGCTCTATCCCCCGAGGGAGTTTCACTTGTCAACATATATAATAAGTTTTAAGTATATCTCAGGTGATTTATTCATGTCTGTGAACGGTGCGAAGGTTTTGTTAAAGTCAATACGAGTCGGACAAATTTCTTAAAATATGAAACAGCACAATAAATTATCTTAATAATCAGATTTTTTCTTTCTTGTACTAGAAATCTACTAAAAAAAAGCGCGCTAATGTTAGTGTTACACTATAGGTGCGTCAATGGAAAATGGCTCTTTTAAATTGTAAACCGTAGTTATGTTGAATATGTAATTCAAATGTTGTAATATGTAATACAAATGTAAATAGAATGTTATATTTATGTAGATTTAATTCTGAATTTATTGAACTCGTTGAATAAGACAATACTATGTTCGCCAGAGGCTCGCATAATATGATATTACTCAAATAAATATAAATATCATTCAATATCCTCTCTATCTGTAAAACGAACAGGTTTAATTTGCATAACTCTTTTAATTCTTTAGGATAATTGTTTTCAAGGTACTAAATGTAATGCTAACAAACTTTCCATGATATTAAACTTCATTAGGGATGGTATGTGTTCCTTATTAGTTCAGTTCATTGAGATTCATTTGTAAAACAATATTTTGTCTTTGTTGTAGTGAACAGAACCATTTCTTGAATAATTGTTATTCTACATTGACATATCCTTTCATTTTAAATTTAAGAAATAATCTGGTGGTCGGAGCCTTATTATATATCAAAAACAATGTACAAGCGCAAAAACATTTTTTGGCCTATCCTTTCATTTCAAATTGAAACAATAATCAGGTAGTCTTAGTCTAATTATATTTGTAAAACAATGTTCAAACGCAAAATAATTGCAGCACATTCTTTTTAATTTTAAATTGTTTGTATATATTTATTGATTATTTTATAATCTTACTTGTGTTAGAGCAAATGTATTTTGAAGTGTTTTATTCAGATTAAATGTTGAATTCTGCTTAAGGCGGTGTTAAGGGATGTGGACGGTAACTTGATTTTTTAGGACCGTTCACTAACAAGAATTATACCCAGTTTGTAACATTTTCAGTTTTGTCGCTTTAAACGTTCTTTAAAGATTTAAATCATTTTCTTTCTTTTTTTGTATATTTATTACATACTTAGCCCAATCACTGCCCAAAACAACTCATAAAAAGCGTAAGTTTAGCACAAAAAAACTACATAATCATACTCTGTCAACTTTACAAAGCATGACTTGATTCTTAGTCATTTCTTCCGTTAACTTTGATTTAGATATAGAAACAAGCCCAAAACATATCCATTACTCACCAATTAAGTCTACTTGTAGAGAGTTTTTTCTAGTAATTCTCACAAAAGTGATTCTTTATCGGTCACGCAATATGAAATACTTGACACTTTTTGTTATATGAAGATATTATCCATGTAGCCTTCTGATAGTTTTTATGTCTATTAATAGTTTTGTCAGGTTGAAGTTTAAAGTAAGTTTTAAATTCATTTTATCAATTATTTCAGTAAAAAAGTATTTTGACAGATCATAAATGAAACAAACATGACAACACATATATTAATATCTTTATGAAGGCGTATCTAAGGCTTTTTATGTTTTAACTTTAGCTCAGAGTCGATATAACTCTAAATAATCAAACATAATTATTCAAATTGATATGTATTTTGCTTCAAACTGATATTTTTATTTATTGATGCAAACTTAGTAAGTTGTGAAATATTCTCATTTGTTCATTTAATATTTCTCTACACAGTTATTTCTTGCAATCATGACCAAATGTATTGCGATTGTGACATAAAGCAAATGTTTCCGCCAACTTTGTTTTTATTTGTCAATGAAATGTAAATGATGAACGACTCGAACGCGGTGAAAAATAAAAACAGCATTTTGATTCAGTGATTTTATATGATATCTGAATAATGAAATAGAGAAAAACGGAATTACTCAAAGAACCCCCAAAACGTCAAAATTGAAATTGTTACAGGCTCGGTTTGATCAAGCCTGTTTATGATGAAAGTTTGCTACAATCAAACGTCTGTCATATTCCTAGTTGTTGTTTGTTTTTATTCACAAGAGATGTTCTTTTCCTTTCATTCGGATTTAATTTCACATTTAATACTGTCTGCATTATATGATGCTTTGTTGTTTGAAATAAGCTGCACTTTCCTGTTTCCCTAGGTAGAGACACAGAAAGACATCTGTCATTTTCACGTGTTATTTTCCTTGGTCGAGAAAGATTTATTTTCTGACATCTTTCTTATTAAGTTATATATCTTTTATTCGTTAGTGCATTTATTTGCTCGCCATAATTATATTATTTCTGATTTTCTACAATATCGTTTACATTGTTATTCGTGTATGCTTATAAACGTTTTTATTAACAAAGGAAAGACAAATTGAGGACGTGTAGATTTATAAGACTTTAGTGTACTTTTATTTGTTCTGAACAGATTTGTTGATCTTATTATCAAGCGATGTTTTTACTATATTTAAGTAAGAAACATCAAGATGTGTACATTTTTCAAGTGCCAATAAATGTTTTTGTTTGTCTTTTTTTCTGAAGAGAGTTGTTTGATCTGATCATCAAGCGATGCTCGTTATCAAGTTTGAGGGTTTTTGTTTAAAAAGACAAAAAAAAAAAAAGAAATCTGGAAACAAAGTCTCATGGATTAAGGTTTCATTTGAAAAACACTAGACAAATTAAGCATGCCATGTAAAGTGTTCGAAATCATAAGTATATACATTAAAGGTTTATTAGGAAACACATATCTAATTTATTTACTTGTTACTAATAAAACTGTAATTGCTATTTTATGTAACAATTATTTCTTCCTAATATGGCTGGTCAGTAGGTGTAATTATATGCATGTATCTGTTCGAGACTTGTGTGACAGGTGCTATCATAAACTTTATTTATGGCTTATAAGATGGTACATTTGTTTTTTCAAAAAGATCACTTACTGTATTATAAATATAATATTGCATTATCGCATTACCTCATTACCGCCATTTCTTAACATGTTACAGAAAAAAACATGTGTTTAATGTGTAATGTTGTTACTTATAAATGTAACCATGTTTTGAGCGCCATAAAAAGGTTTTGAGATACAAAACAAGTTTACACAGAAACAGTATTTACTAGTAGTATAAGTAATGAACGTGTCTAGCGCACCACCCTAAAAAAATAAAAAAAATAATTTCCAGTTATACCCCCTTTTTTATAACCTACTTTTTTAAAAAGATTTTCTTCTCCATCACACCTAAAAAAAAAAAAAAAATTTTATCCCCGGCGGGACTCGAACCCACACCCCTAAAAATAAAAAAATATTCAACCCTTAATGCCTACTTGTCC